>NC_052158.1:161710524-161736782 GCF_902713615.1 Scyliorhinus canicula
AACCCTCAATGACCCCACCCTCAATGACCCCCACCCTCAATTATCCAACCCTCAATGACCCAACCCTCAATGATCCAACCCTCAATGGCCCCACCCTCAATGGCCCCACCCTCAATGACCCCGCCCTCAATGACCCCACCCTCAATGGCCCCACCCTCAATGGCCCCACCCTCAATGACCCCGCCCTCAATGACCCCGCCCTCAATGGCCCCACCCTCAATGACCCCCCCCCTCAATGGCCCCGCCCTCAATGACCCCACCCTCAATGTTCCGGCCCTCAATGACCAGGGTCTCAATGACCCCACCCTCAATGACCCCACCCTCAATAACCCAACCCTCAATGACCCCACCCTCAATGCCCCAACCCTCAATGATCCAACCCTCAATGACCCAACCCTCAATGATCCAACCCTCAATGGCCCCACCCTCAATGGCCCCACCCTCAATGACCCCGCCCTCAATGACCCCGCCCTCAATGGCCCCACCCTCAATGACCCCGCCCTCAATGGCCCCGCCCTCAATGGCCCCACCCTCCATGACCCTGCCCTCAATGACCCCACCCTCAATGTTCCGGCCCTCAATGACCAGGGTCTCAATGACCCCACCCTCAATGACCCCACCCTCAATAACCCAACCCTCAATGACCCCACCCTCAATGACCCAACCCTCAATGACCCCACCCTCAATGACCCAACCCTCAATGACCCAACCTTCGATGACCCGGCCCTCAATGATCCCGGCTTCAATAATCCGGCCCTCAATGACCCAACCCTCAATGACCCAACCAGTCAATGACCCCACCCTCAATGTTCCGGCCCTCAATGACCCGGGCCTCAATGACCCCACCCTCAATGACCCAACCCTCAATGACCCAACCCTCAATGACCCCACCCTCAATGACCCTACCCTCAATGACCCAACCCTCAATGACCCCACCCTCAATGACCCAACCCTCAATGACCCAACCCTCAATGACCCAACCCTCAATGACCCAACCTTCAATGACCCGACCCTCAATGACCAGGCACTCAAAGACCCCGCCCTCAATGACTTGGTCCTCAATGACCCCACCCTCAATGACTTGGTCCTCAATGACCCCACCCTCAATGACTTGGTCCTCAATGACCCGGACCTCAATGACCCGGACCTCAATGACCCGGCCCTGAATGACCCGGCACTCAATGACCCCACCCTCAATGTTCCGGCCCTCAATGACCAGGGTCTCAATGACCCCACCCTCAATGACCCCACCCTCAATAACCCAACCCTCAATGACCCCACCCTCAATGACCCCACCCTCAATGACCCCACCCTCAATGCCCCAACCCTCAATGATCCAACTCTCAATGACCCAACCCTCAATGACCCCACCCTCAATGACCCCCACCCTCAATGATCCAACCCTCAATGACCCAACCCTCAATGATCCAACCCTCAATGGCCCCACCCTCAATGGCCCCACCCTCAATGACCCCGCCCTCAATGACCCCGCCCTCAATGGCCCCACCCTCAATGGCCCCACCCTCAATGACCCCGCCCTCAATGACCCCGCCCTCAATGGCCCCACCCTCAATGACCCCGCCCTCAATGGCCCCGCCCTCAATGACCCCACCCTCAATGTTCCGGCCCTCAATGACCAGGGTCTCAATGACCCCACCCTCAATGACCCCACCCTCAATAACCCAACCCTCAATGACCCCACCCTCAATGCCCCAACCCTCAATGATCCAACCCTCAATGACCCAACCCTCAATGATCCAACCCTCAATGGCCCCACCCTCAATGGCCCCACCCTCAATGACCCCGCCCTCAATGACCCCGCCCTCAATGGCCCCACCCTCAATGACCCCACCCTCAATGGCCCCGCCCTCAATGGCCCCACCCTCCATGACCCTGCCCTCAATGACCCCACCCTCAATGTTCCGGCCCTCAATGACCAGGGTCTCAATGACCCCACCCTCAATGACCCCACCCTCAATAACCCAACCCTCAATGACCCCACCCTCAATGACCCAACCCTCAATGACCCCACCCTCAATGACCCAACCCTCAATGACCCAACCTTCGATGACCCGGCCCTCAATGATCCCGGCTTCAATAATCCGGCCCTCAATGACCCAACCCTCAATGACCCAACCAGTCAATGACCCCACCCTCAATGTTCCGGCCCTCAATGACCCGGGCCTCAATGACCCCACCCTCAATGACCCAACCCTCAATGACCCAACCCTCAATGACCCCACCCTCAATGACCCTACCCTCAATGACCCAACCCTCAATGACCCCACCCTCAATGACCCAACCCTCAATGACCCAACCCTCAATGACCCCACCCTCAATGACCCAACCCTCAATGACCCAACCCTCAATGACCCAACCCTCAATGACCCAACCTTCAATGACCCGACCCTCAATGACCAGGCACTCAAAGACCCCGCCCTCAATGACTTGGTCCTCAATGACCCCACCCTCAATGACTTGGTCCTCAATGACCCCACCCTCAATGACTTGGTCCTCAATGACCCGGCCCTGAATGACCCGGCACTCAATGACCTGGCCCTCAATGACCATCCAGCAAATGGCAGATGAGCGGAGCCACTGATTGGCTGTTCCGGGGGAAATTTGCATAAGTGAATTGCAGTCATTGTATCCAGAAGGTGGTTTGTGGAGGAGCTGTTGTCAAGTGCCTGCTGAGAAGGTGAGTACATTTTTAAAAAACTTACTGTTGGGAGTTTCCAGCTGAATCCAGTTGGAGTGAGGACAGAGTTACTGCTGGGTACGTAGTATAGATTTAAATTGTTTGCACAGGCCCATAACAGCTGATTGCTGTTCCCGTGCGGGGCACTGTGGTTGCTGAGTGAGTGCTTTATTTTGACCTGTATTTAAGTTGGGCGGTTCCTAAACCCTAGACACTACACTCGGAGTGTCCCCCATCCATCCACATCCTCTAACCTTAAGGTGTTGAGTGAATAACAGGTAAGCTCTTTCTTTGCTTTTCTTGTTTTATCTAGAGGGGATGGCAGGGAAGGCAGTGCAATGTTCCTCCTGCAGAATGTTTGAGGTGAGGGACGCCGTCAGTGTCCCTGCTGATTTCATCTGTGGGAAGTACACCCGTCTCCAGCTCCTCAGAAACAGCATTCGGGAACTGGAGCTGGAGCTGGATGAACTTTGGATCATTCGGGAGGCAGAGGTGGTGATAGTAGCTTCAGGGATGTAGTTACTCCGAAGAATCACGATAGATGGGTGACGGTGAGAGGGGCTGGGAGGAAGCAGTCAGTGCAGGGATCCTCTGTGGTCGTTCCCCTCAGTAACAAGTATACCGTTTTGGATACTGTTGAGGGGGACAGCCTACCAAGGGTAAGCCATGGTGAACGGATCTCCAGCATTGAGTCCGTCCTTTTGGCTTAGAAGGGAAGGAGGGAGAGCAGGAGAGCAATAGTTATTGGGGACACGATAGTTAGAGGGACAGATAGACGGTTCTGTGGCAGCGAAAGAGACTCACGGACGGTATGTTGCCTCCCGGGTGCCAGGGTCCGTGACGTTGGACCGTGTTTTCAGAATCCTTATGGGGGAGGGGGAATAGTCACACGTCGTCGTACACATCGGTAACAACGACATAGGTAAGAGAAGGGACGGGGATTTAAAACAGGAGTTTAAGGAGCTAGGATGGAAGCTGAGAGTCAGGACAAACCATGTTGTTATCTCTGGTTTGTTGCCGGTGCCATGTGCTAGCGAGGTGAGGAACAGGGAGAGAGTGCAGATAAACACGTGGCTGCAGGGATGGTGTAGGAGGGAGGGTTTCAGTTATGCGGATAATTGGAGCACATTCTGGGGAAGGTGGGACCTGTACAGACAGGACGGTTTGCGCCTGAACCAGAGGGGCACCAATATCCTGGGAGGGAAATTTGCTACGTCTCTTTGGGGGAGTATAAACTAATTTGTCAGGGGGCTGGGAAAACGAGCTGTAGTCCAGAAGCCAGTGTTGAGAGTAGTGAGGTACTGAGGAGGGTATCAAGGTCGCAGGAGTGTACCGGCAGACAGGAAGGTGGGTTGAAGTGTGTCTACTTCAATGCAAGGAGCATCTGGAATAAAGTAGGTGAACTTGGAGCGTGGATTGGTACTTGGGATTACGATGTCGTGGCCATTACGGAGACAAGGTTAGAACAGGGACAGGAATGGTTGTTGGAAGTTCCGGGGTATAGATGTTTCAGTAAGAGTAGGGAAGGTGGTAAAAGAGGTGGAGGAGTAGCATTGTTAATCAAGGATAGTTTAATGGCTGCAGAAAGGCAGTTCGAAGGGGATCTGCCTACTGAGGTAATATGGGCTGACGTTAGAAATAGGAAAGGAGCGGTCACGTTTATCATAGAATTTACAGTGCAGAAGGAGGCCATTCAGCCCATCGAGTCTGCACCGGCTCTTGGAAAGAGCACCCTACCCAAGTTCAACACATCCACCCTATCCCAATAACCCACCCAACACTAAAGGCAATTTTGGACACTAAGGGCAATTTATCATGACCAATCTACCTAACCTGCACATCTTTGGACTGTGGGAGGAAACCGGAGCACCCGGAGGAAACCCACGCACACACGGGGAGGACGTGCAGACTCCGCACAGACAGTGACCCAAGCCGGAATCGAACCTGGGACCCTGGAGCTGTGAAGCCATTGTGCTATCCACAATGCTACTGTACCGTTGTTAAGAGTTTTCTATAGGCCCCCAAATAGTAATAGAGATGTGGAGGAAGAAATTGCAAAACAGATTATGGATAGGTGTGGAGGTCTCAGGGTAGTTGTCATGGGTGACTTTAACTTTCCAAATATTGATTGGAACCTCTATAGGTCAAACAGTTCGGATGGGGCAGTTTTTGTACAGTGTGTGCAGGAGGGTTTCCTGACACAATATGTGGATAGGCCGACAAGAGGGGGGCCACATTGGATTTGGTACTGGGTAATGAACCGTGCCAAGTGTTAGATTTGTTTGTGGGAGAGCACTTTGGAGATAGTGACCACAATTTGGTGTCTCACTATTGCAATGGAGAGGGATAGGGCCATACGGCAGGGCAAGGTTTATAATTGTGATGCGATTAGGCAAGAATGAGGGAGCATAAGATGGGAACAAAAACTGTCAGGTGTCATGTGAGAGTACCTTTAAGAAATGGGTGTTTAAGCAATGTACCTTTAAGAAATGAAGCAGCTCACAGAGTACCTTTATGAATTAATGTTTAAGCAATGTACCTTTAAGAAATGGAGCAGTTCATATTACTGAAGTGATGTCAGAGGGGGGAGCTGAGCTGAGATCTGCTTTTTCTGCTTTTAGTTTCAGTTTGAGATAGCAGGTGAAAAGTGCCTGGCTGGTTTGCTGTGAGCTGTTTGGAGGAAAAGAGCTTTGGTGTGTCTGTGTTTTGCAAGGAGCTGTATTTGCTGCGATCTCTGCCATGAAAGGCTATCTCTGAATCATTTGGGTGATTTAAACTCATAATAGTAATGTCTTCAACCTGATGTGTTTCTGTTTAAAGGGGTTTAGTCTTTTGGAGGTTTGAAGGAACATTTTGAAGAATTAGAACATAGAACATAGAACAGTACAGCACAGAACAGGCCCTTCGGCCCTCGATGTTGTGCCGAACAATGATCACCCCACTTAAACCCACGTAACCCGTATACCCGTAACCCAACAATCCCCCCATTAACCTTATACTACGGGCAATTTAGCATGGCCAATCCACCTAACCCGCACATCTTTGGACTGTGGGAGGAAACCGGAGCACCCGGAGGAAACCCACGCACACACGGGGAGGACGTGCAGACTCCACACAGACAGTGACCCAGCCGGGAACCGAACCTGGGACCCTGGAGCTGTGAAGCATTGATGCTAACCACCATGCTACCGTGAGGCCCCTAATTATTTGGTGTTATATTATTTTAAGAAAGGGGTGAAGGAATCCAATGTTTATTTAAGATGGTTACGTTGAATTCATGGAATAAAAATTGTTTTGTGTTTAAAAACCCGCGTGTCCATAATTGTAATACCACACCTGGGGAACAAGCCGTCTGATTCAAAAGCAACAAAACATTAAAGGGAGAGGTTGGTTGAACTCCATGATACATTTTGGGGTTCTGAAAATGCCTCTCCCATAACACAGGGAAAGGCACAAACGAAAAGTGGAACTTGTTCAAGGAACAAATACTGCGTGTCCTTGATAGGTATGTCCCTGTCAGGCAGGGAGGAAATGGCCGTGTGAGGGAACCATGGTTCACAAAAGAGGTTGAATGTCTTGTCAAGAGGAAAAGGGAAGAGTATGTAAGGATGAGAAAACAAGATTCAGTTGGGTCGCTTGAGGGTTACAAGGTAGCAAGGAATGAGCTAAAATAAAAGGGCTTCGGAGAGCTAGGAGGGGGCATGAGAAGTCCTTGGCGGGTTGGATCAAGGAAAACCCCAAGGCTTTTTATTCTTATGTGAGAAATTAAAGAATGACCAGGGTGAGGTTAGGGCCGGTCAAGGACAGTAGTGGGAACTTGTGCAAGGAGTCAGAAGAAATAGGAGAGGTGTTGAATGAATACTTTTCTTCAGTGTTCACCAAGGAGAGGGGCCATGTTTTTGAGGATGAGAGTGTGATACAGGCGGGTAGGCTGGAGGAGGCAGATGTTCTGAGGAAGGATGTATTAGCAATTTTGAAAAACCTGAGGGTCAACAAGTCCCCTGGGCCAGATGGGATATATCCAAGGATTCTTTGGGAGGCGAGGGATGAGATTGCAGAGCCTTTGGCTTTGATCTTTGGGTCCTCACTGTCCCCGGAGATCATGCCAGAGGACTGGAGTGTGGCGAATGTTGTTCCTCTGTTCAAGAAAGGGAATAGGAATGACCCTGGTAATTATAGGCCGGTTAGTCTTACTTTGCTGGTTGGTAAGTTAATGGAAAATGTACTGAAGGATAGGATTAATGACCATTTGGAAAGATGCAGCTGAATCCAGGATAGGCAACATGGATTTGTGAAGGGTAAGTCTTGCCTCACAAATTTGATTGAATTCTTTGAGGAGGTAACTAAGTGTGTAGAGCAGTTGATGTCGTATACATGGATTTTAGTAAGGCGTTTGATAAGGTTCCCCATGGTCGGCTCATGAAGAAAGTAAGGAGGTGTGGGATAGAGGGAAATTTGGCCAATTGGATAAGTAACTGGCTATCACATAGAAGACAGAGGGTGGTGGTGGATGGAAAATTTTCAGACTGGAGACCAGTTACCAGCGGTGTACCACAGGGATCAGTGCTGGGTCCTCTGCTATTTGTGATTTTTATCAATGGCTTGGAGGAGGGGGCTGAAGGGTGGGTCAGTAAATTTGCTGATGACACCAAGATTGGTGGAGTAGTGGATGAGGTGGAGGGCTGTTGTAGGTTGCAAAGAGACATTGATAGGATGCATAGCTGGGCTGAAAAATGGCAGATGGAGTTTAACCCTGATAAGTGCGAGGTGATTCATTTTGGTAGAAATTCTTTTAATGCGCATTACAGGATCAACGGCAGGGTTCTGAGGAATGTGGAGGAACAGAGAGATCTTGGGGTTCATGTCCACAGATCTCTGAAGGTTGCCACTCAAGTGGATAGAGCCGTGAAGAAGGCCTATAGTGTGTTAGCGTTTATTAACAGGGGGCTTGAGTTTAAGAGCCGCGGGGTTATGCTGCAACTATACATGACCCTGGTGAGACCATATTTGGAATATTGTGTGCAGTTCTGGTCACCTCACTATTGGAAGAATGTGGAAGCATTGGAAAGGATGCAAAGGAGATTTACCAGGATGCTACCTGGTTTGCAGGATAGGTCTTATGAGGAAAGGTTGAGGGAGCTCGGGCTTTTCTCTTTGGAGCGGAGGAGGATGAGAGGCGACTTCATAGAGGTTTATAAGATGATGAGGGGGATAGATAGAGTGGACGTTCAGAGACTATTTCCTCGGGTGGATGTAGCTGTTACAAGGGGGCATAACTATGAGGTTCAGGGTGGAGATATAGGAGGGATGTCCGAGGTAGGTTCTTTACTCAGAGAGTGGTTAGGATGTGGAATGGACTGCCTGCTGTGATAGTGGAGTCGGACACTTTAGGAACTTTCAAGCGGTTGTTGGATCGGCACATGGAGCACCACCACCACTCAATCCAGAGGAACAGCCCAGTGCACCTTCACTCAATCCAGAGGATCTGCCCAGTGCTCCACCACTCAATCCCGAGGAACAGCCCAGTGCTCCACCACTCAATCCAGAGGATCTGCCCAGTGCACTGAAACTCAATCCAGAGGATATGCCCAGTGCACGCCACTCAATCCAGAGGAACAGCCCAGTGCACGCCACTCAATCCAGAGGAACAGCCCAGTGCACTGAAACCCAATCCAGAGGAGCAGCCCGGCGCACCTTCACAATCCAGAGGAACAGCCCAGTGCACTGAAACTCAATCCAGAGGATATGCCCAGTGCACGCCACTCAATCCAGAGGAACAGCCCAGTGCACTGAAACTCAATCCAGAGGAGCAGTCCAGTGTACCTTCTCTAAATCCAGAGGAGCGGCCCAGTGTAGCAGAGGAGCGGCCCAGTGTAGCAGAGGAGTGGCCCAGTGGACCGCCACTCAATCCAGAGGAACAGCCAGGCTCACCTTCGCTCAATCCAGAGGAGCAGCCCAGTGCACCCCCACCCAATCCAGAGGCAGAACTCCTGAAGTGACATCAGGAGTCGAATGTCACATGGGGCAAGTGGCAGCTGCTGATTGGGTGAGTGCAGATGGTGAGTATTTGTATTATTATCATTTATAGTGTATAAAGTCTTTATTTTATGATTTATAGTTTGTAAGGGCTATATTCTGTATTAGCAAAGTCAAGGGAAGGAGCGCCCTAAAGTATTTAATATTATTTGATTTTGAGTTCTTTAAATGTTTAACCCAAAAGGTTAAATTCTGCTCAGACAAGGAGGAGCGCAACAGACACCTACAGATGCTGAAAGATGCCCTCGTACGAACGGGATATGGCGCTCGACTCATTGATCGACAGTTCCACCGCGCCACAGCAAAAAAACCGCACCGACCTCCTCAGAAGACAAACACGGGACACCACTGACAGAGTACCCTTCGTCGTCCAGTACTTTCCTGGGGCGGAGAAACTACGACATCTTCTTCGCAGCCTCCAACACATCATCAGCGAGGATGGACATCTTGCCAAGGTCATCCCCACACCCCCACTACTGGCCTTCAAACAACCGCGCAACCTCAAACAAACCATTGTTTGCAGCAAATTACCCAGCCTTCAGAACAGCAACCACAACACCACAAAACCCTGCCAGGGTAATCTCTGCAAGACATGCCAGATCATCGACATGGACACCACCATTACACGTGGAAACACCACCCACCAGGTACGCGGCGCATACTCGTGCGACTCGACCAATGTAGTCTACCTCATACGCTGCAGGAAAGGATGTCCCGAAGCGTGGTACATTGGCGAGACCATGCAGACACTGCGACAACGAATAAACGGGCATCGTGCGACTATCAACAGGCAGGACTGTTCCCTTCCAGTTGGGGAACACTTCAGCAGTCAAGGACATTCAGCCTCTGATCTCCGGGTCAGCATTCTACAAGGAGGCCTTCAGGAGACGCGACAACGCAAAATTGCTGAGCAAAAACTTATAGCTAAGTTCCGCACGCATGAATGCGGACTCAACCGGGATCTGGGATTCATGTCGCATTACATTCGGCCCCCACCAACAAGCCTGGACTTGCAGAGGCCTACCGACTGAACTGGCTTGGGACAATTCACACCTCTTTAACCTGGAGTTACCTCTCTCTCTGCATCTTTGATGATTTGATTGCCTGCAGGTGCTCGCATTCCGGGGCATCTCTGACTGTGTCTATATAAACATTTCTGGAACAAGCCTTTCCATTCACCTGAAGAAGGAGCCGTGCTCCGAAAGCTCGTGTTTGAAACAAACCTGTTGGACTTTAACCTGGTGTTGTAAGACTTCTTACTGTGCTCACCCCAGTCCAACGCCGGCATCTCCACATCATAACCCAAAAGGGTAAGTCATGGCACGAGAGCTCAAAGCCGTGGTTTGTTCCTCTTGCTCTCCGTGGGAAGCCAGGACCATTTTCAGTGCCTGGATCAGCACGTGTGCAGGACGTGTCCCCAGTTGCAGCTCCTGGATGTTTGGGCTTCAGAGTTGGAACAGCAGCTGGGGGCACCGTGAAGCTTCTGCGAGGTGGAGAGTATTATGGATAGCACGTATGGAGAGGTGGTCACACACAGTCTCAGACTCCGCAGGCAGGAAGGGAATGGGTGACCACCAGGCAGAGCACGAGGACTAGGCAGGCATTGCAGGAATCTCCTGTGGCCATTCCCCTGCAGAACAGATATCCCGTTTTGGATACTGTTCAGGGGAATGGCTTCTCAGGGGAAAGCAGCAACAGCCAAACTCGTGGCACCACAGTTGATTCTGCTGTAGAGGGGAGGGGTATTAACAAATTCAAGGGAAGGAGAGCCCCAAAGTATTTAAGATTGTTTGATTTTAAGAGTTCTTTAAATGTTTAACCCAAAAGGCATGTGCCGGTAAAAAGGAAGGACAGGAAAGGCAGGGTGGGATTTATCCCAGGATACTGAGGGAAGCAAGGGAGGAAATTGCTGGGGCCTTGACTGACATATTTGTATCCTCATTGGCTACAGGTGAGATCCCAGAGGACTGGAGAATAGCTAATGTGATATCGCTGTTTCAGAAAGGTAGCAGGGATAATCCAGGGCCGGTGAGCCTCACGTCGGCAGTAGGTAAATTATTGGAGAGAATTCTCAGGGACAGGATTTATACCCATTTGGAAACAAATGGACTCATCAGCGATAGACAGCATGGTTTTGTGAAGGGGAGGTTGTGCCTCACTAACTTGATCGAGTTTTTAGAGGAGATGACAAAGGTGATTGATGAGGGGAGGGTGGTGGATGTTGTTTACATGGACTTCAGTAAAGCCTTTGACAAGGTGCCCCATGGCAGACTGGTACAAAAGGTGAATTCACACGGGATCACGGGTGAGGTGGTAAGATGGATACAGAACTGGCTCGGTCACAGAAGGCAAAGGGTAGCAGTAGAAGGATGTTTTTCTGAATGTAACGTTGTGACTAGTGGTGTTCCACAGGGATCGGTGCTGGGGTCTCTGTTGTTTGTAGTATACATAAACAATTTGGAGGAAAATGTAGCCGGACTGATCAGTAAGTTCGCGATGACACCAAGGTTGGTGGAGTGGCAGATAGTGTTAAGGATTGTCAGTCGATACAGCAGAATATAGATAGGTTGGAGACTTGGGCAGAGAAATAGCAAATGGAATTTAATCCAGACAAATATGAGGTAATGTAATTTGGTATGTCTAACATTGAGGGGAAATATACCGTAAATGGCAAAACTCTTGGGAATATAGAAAGTCAGAGAGATCTGGGCGTGCAGGTCAACAGATCTTTGAAGGTGGCAACACAAGTAGACAAGGTAGTCAGGAAAGCAGACGGAATGCTTGCCTTCATTGGACAGGGCATTGAGTATAAAAACTGGCAAGTCATGCTACAGTTGTATCAAGCTTTGGTAAGGCTGCACTTGGAATATTGAGCACAATTCTGGTCGCCACACTACCAGAAGGATGTGGAGGCTTTGGAAAGGGTGCAGAGGAGGTTTCCCAGGATGTTGCCTGGTCTGGAGGGTGTTAGCTATGTGGAGAGGCTGAATAGACTCGGACTGTTTTCAATAGAAAGACGGAGGTTGAGGGGTGACCTGATAGAGGTCTACAAGATTATGAGGGGCATGGATAGAGTGGATGGGCAGGCACTCTTTCCCAGGGTGGAGAGGTCAGTCACCAGGGGGCATAGGTTTAAGGTCCCTGGGCAAAGTTTAGAGGAGATGTGTGAGGCAGGGTTTTTTACGCAGAGGGTGGTGAGTGCCTGGAGCACGTTGCCAGGGGGAGGCTGTGGAAGCAGATACATTAACGGTGTTCAAAAGGCTTTTGGCAAAGGGTGGTGTCATAACGGGTACAGGCAGGGAAGGCCAAAGGGCCTGTTCCTGTGCTGTATTGTTCTTTGATTTTATTTATCTCCCTCACTAACAGCACAGTGGGTGTACCTACACCACATGGTCTGCAGTGGTTCAAAAGGGCAGCTCACCACCACCTTCTGACAGGTAATTAGGGATGGACAACAAATGCTGGTCGAGCGATGAGCATAAAATGAGTTTAAAAAATGACTTCCCCACCGTGTCCCTTCCTGTGATGTGGCTGCACCTCTTCTCCTGACTTGGTGCTTGTGCAGAGGAATGGAGGTACTTCCTTTGCCTATTCTTGTACTGCACAGTTGACACAGCTCTGCTATCCATGTTTTGGTGGATGGGGACATGTTGGCAGGAAGTGGGCCGTGGGAGTTGGTGTGCCGGTGATTGTTCAGGCCATGAAAAGTCAGGAGACAAAATAACGCTGAAAGACTTTCTTTATTAAAAGGACAGATTCACACGTTGGTGAATATTTCTGATCATTGTAATCAATTTTACAAAAATGTGTTGCTGCTTTTCGATGTTATAAATGAGATAATTTACCCAAAAGAACAAAATATTTACAACAAATTGTTCGACAGAATACTCATCCAAACCTGGAGTAAAAATCACACAAAACATGATCTTTCTGAAATATTTTTGACATCCTCAGTCCCTTAAAGCTATCAAAAGTTCTTGATATTTGTTACGTTTTTGATCCACTCCAAACTTTTCCTGACGTTGGAATAAACTCCATATCTGTTGTCCTCTCCACAACCGTCTCCCCACGAAACGGTCCCCGCCAGGAACCAGCGTTTGGTCTTTGTGTCCCGAGCCACCATTGGTCCCCCAGAATCTCCCTGACAAGCATCACTTCCGCCTGGAATCATCAGGAAAGGGAAGTAGAGTCACATTTATAATTGAATCAGAATAGTTTTTGCATAGAAAGCCACACTGCCTCTCTGAGGAGATTCCCACTCCCCCAGACCTTCCCTGAGGCTCTGCTGTTGCTTCACCTTCGGGCCCTTATCCAATTCCTTTATGAAAATAAAGTTGACGCTGCCACTAACACACAATAGGTCATTCATTTCTGACCCTAAACTCTCACTGCATCAGCTAGGTTGTCCTCATGTTGCCATTGGTTCTTTTGCCAATTACTTTAAATCTGTGTTCTCTGGATCTGGCTCGCCGTGAGGACCATTTCTCCCTCTCTACCCTGCTTCGACCTCTCATGATTTTTAACACCACTATCAAATCTTCTCTCAACCTTCTTGAAGGAGATCCACCGGTCTTCTCCAATCTATCCACATAACTGAAGTCCCTCATCCATGGAGCCATTTTAGTGAATCTTTTCTCCACCCTCTCTAATGCTTCTCAGGCACACAGTTCAGCTGCCTTATCAACCACCTTGTTGACATACCCAGAGGACACATGGCAAGGATCAGGATCATTTGGAACTGAGATGAGGACAAATTTCTTCACCTAAATGTTGGTGAATCTTGATCTGTTTTACAATTTTAATCTACACCAGACTTTGCTCGATGCTGCAATAAGCTGCATACAAAGAACAAAAGAACAAAGAAAATTACAGCACAGGAACAGGCCCTTCGGCCCTCCCAGCCTGCGCTGATCCAGATCCTTTATCCAAACCTGTTGCCTATTTTCTAAGGTCTACTTCCCTCTGTTCCTCTGTCCATATATCTGTCTAGATGCTTCTTAAATGATGCTATCGTACCCGCCTCTACCACCTCCGCTGGCAAATCTCCATATCGTTCCTCAACTCCGTGTATACAGCGTTGTTTGATACAAGTTTTGAGCCAAGTCTCTGTGGTATAAGGGATCATAGAATTATACAGCACAGAAAAGGCTCTTCGGCCCATCGTATTTGTGCCGGTCAAAAGTAAACCATCTAAACATTCTAATCCCATTTTCTTTTTTTAAATAAATATAGAGTACCCAATTAATTTTTTCCAATTAAGGAGCAATTTAGCGTGGCCAATCCATCTACCCTGCACATCTTTGGGTTGTTGGGGGTGAGACCCACACAGACACGGGGAGAATGTGCAAACTCCACACGGACAGTGACCCAGAGCCGGGATCGAACCTGGGACCTCGGCGCCATGAGGCAGCAATGCTAACCCACTGCGCCACCGTGCTGCTCTCTAATCCCATTTTCCAGCACTTTGCCCATAGCCTTATCTGCCCTGGGATCGCAGGGGCACATCTAAATACTTTTAAAAATGTTCTGAGGGTCTCTGCCTCCCCCACCCTTTCAGGCAGCGAGTCCCAGACTCCTGCCACCCTCTGGGTGAAAAGGGTTTTCCTCGTATCCCCTCTAAACCTCCGCCCCTCACCTTAAATCTCTGCCCCCTGGTCATTGATCCCTCCACCAAGGGGAAACGTTTCTTCCTGTCTATTCTGTCACTGCCCCTCATTTTATACACCTCAATCCTGTCCCCCCTCAGCCTCCTCTGCTCCAAGGAAAACAATCCCAGTCTCTCCAATGTCTCATCATAACTAACACTCTCCAGCCCAGGCAACATCCTGGTAAATCTCCTCTGCTCCCTTCCCAGTGGCTATCACATCCCGACACATATAATGTGGATTCCAGAACTGCACACAATACTCTAGGTCTGGCACATAAAGGTGAACGCAGGACTGAGTATAGTACCATCCACACAGTAATGTAAGACAACACATGACCCACACATGACCTGGTCAATGTTGGACAGAATTGTGTGTAGAAGGAAACTTACAAAATGTTTCCAGGGCATGAGAGGGTGGATGTAGATAAGTGAGTCTAGAACCAAGAGATGCAGTCTCTGGGTAAGGGGCTGGCCATTTCAGACTGAGCTGAGGGGGGATTTCTTTACTCAGAGGATGGAGAGCCTTTAGAATTCTCTACCCAGAGGGTTGTAGAAGCTCAATCATTGAGCATGTTCAAAACAACAATCGATAAATTTCTAGATACTAACGACATCAAAGGATATGTGGAAAGTTTGGGAAAGTGGCATTGAGCTAGATGATCAACCACAATCTAACTGATTGGTGGAGCACTTTCAGCAGTTTGAATGGACTATCCTTGTTCCTATGTTCAAACATTGAGACATCTCTGAGCTTGTAACTTCATCTCATCTATATAACAAGTTGCTGTACATATTGTATTATACGTATTGGCTGCAGTAATATTTATCAAATTTCCTGGATTGAAAGAAAGTCAGACACTGTGGCTTCAGAAAGTGCAATTAAAATGTCATAAATGGCCCTTTCAAGCCATTCTTATTTTATTAGGAGGCCTAATGGGTTTTTGTTATGATTTCTGGGGAGTAGATAATTAAAAACATTGTATTTAAACTTAAGCAAGGAGGTCATGGAATTTGAGTGGAATAGGGATGACGTAATTAATGGGAGAAGCCAGGGCTGTAGCGGGCAGGCAGTCAGTTTTGAGTGAGTTTAGCTTTAGCTGAGAGCTGAACAGCAGCTTCTGCAAAAGGCTGTCAGGCTAAGCAGCAGTCTGACACAGACAAGAATCTGAAGGCTGTTTTCTGACAGGATGTCTGTTGCTCTCTCTTTATTAGTCTTTTAAAAGAAACTCTTCAAGTGTACAGCAGGTAACCTTGTGTGAACTATATTTAAAAGTGTTTTTTGACCTGTGAGGGGGTTGCTTGATCAAAGTTAAAGGAGGTTTCAGTTAGCAGTTAAAGTGTTTCATTTCATTGTTAAGCATTGTTTAACTGATCATTGCAATATTTTTGTGATGTTAAGGTAGTTTGATACTGTGTTGATAATAAAGTTTGTTTTGAGAGACCAGATCCCAGTTTGTACGGAAACTTCCTGGAGACAAGTGGCTTTTCCTCACTGTTTTACAAATTTAAAAAAAATATTTAGGTTCCTGTCTGGTATCCCAGCAAATGTTGGGGTCTGGTATGGCACAATGGATATAGTTTCTAGTGGTTAATAAATACTATTGAACTACAGAAGACTTGTGCAGATAGATGTAAAGGGTGTGATTATAGTTGGGATTATGGACAATGGCTCCAAGGATGGAAACTAAGCATTGAGGCTATTCCGTGTTTAGTAAGGACAGACAGAAAGGATAATGTGGGGGAGGTGCATTGTTGATTAAAGAAGATATTGATATAATATTGATTAGTACAGATGATGTGGAATCTGTCTGGGTCGAGTTAAGAGGCATAAAGGGGAAAAATACATTGGTAGGGGCAGTATACAAACTACCGAACTGCAGTGATAATGTTGGGAATAGCATTAGAAAAAGAAAAAGAAAAATCACTTATTGTCACGAGAAGGCTTCAATGAAGTTACTGTGTAAAGCCCCTAGTCGCCACATTCCGGCGCCTGTTCGGGGAGGCTAGGTACGGGATTTGAACCCGCTCTGCTGGCCTGCCTTGGTCTGCTTTAAAAACCAGCTCTTTAGCCCTGTGCTAAACCAGCCCCCTGGGCTGTTAGGCAGGAAATCAGAGATCATGTGATAAAGGAACATCTGTGATTATGGGTGACTTCAATCTGCGTATAGATTGGGTGCTCAAATTAGTCACAGTACAAAAGAGGAATTTCTGGAGTGTATATGGGATGGTTTCCTGGACCAGTGTGTTGAGGAACCAACAAGGGAACAGGCCGTCTTGGACTGGGTGTTGTGCAATGAGAAAGGATTAGTTGGCAATCTAGTTGAGAGAACCCTTGGGGATGAGTGACCATAATATGGTAGAATTCTTTATCAAGGTGGATAGTGAGGTAGTTGATTCAGAGACCAGAGTCCTGAATCACAATAAAGGTCACTATGATGGTCTGAGGCATGAACTGGCTGTGACGGACTGGGGACATTACTGAAAGGAAGGACAGCGGACAGGCAATGGTAACATTCAAGGATCAAATCCTGCAACCATCTCAATCTCTGTAATCTTGATGAAGTTATTAAGAGATGGTGGAGGGATGAAGAGATTGATAGATGAAGTGAACAAAGAAAAGTACAGGACAGGAACAGGCCCTTCGGCCCTCCAAGCCTGCGCCGACCATGCTGCCCGTCTAAACTAAAATCTTCGACACTTCCAGGGTCCGTATCCCTCTATTCCCATCCTATTCATGTATTTGTCAAGATGCCCCTTAAATGTCACTATCGTCCCTGCTTCCACCACCTCCTCCGGCAGCGAGTTCCAGGCACCCACTACCCTCTGTGTAAAAAGCATGCCTCGCACATCTCCTCTAAACCTTGCCCCTCGCACCTTAAACCTATGTCCCTGAATACTCGACTTTTATACCCTGAGAAAAAGCTACTGACTATCCAAAATGGTAGCGAGGTAGAGACATAGAGAGATAGAGAGGTAGAGTAGAGAGGTAGAGAGGTAGAGAGATAGAGAGATGGAGAAATGGAGAGGTAGAGAAGTAGAGAGGTGTAGAGGTGTAGAAGTGTAGAGGTGTAGAGGGGTAGAGAGGTAGAGGGGTAGAGAGGTGGAGAGGTGAAGTTTGGAGCGGTGACAAGTTGAAGCGGTGAAGAGATGGAGCGTTGAAGATATGGAGCGGTGAAGATATGGAGCGGTGAAGAGTTGGAGCGGTGAAGAGATGGAGCGGTGAAGAGTTGGAGCGGTGACGAGTTAGAGCGGTGACGAGTTGGAGCGGTGACGGGTTGGAGCGGTGACGGGTTGGAGCGGTGACGGGTTGGAGCGGTGATGGGTTAGAGTGGTGACGAGTTGGAGTGGTGACGGGTTGGAGCGGTGACGGGTTGGAGCGGTGAAGATATGGTGCGGTGAAGATATGGTGCGGTGAAGAGATGGTGCGGTGAAGAGATGGAACGGTGAAGAGATGTTGCGGTGAAGAGATGGAACGGTGAAGAGATGGAACGGTGAAGAGATGGAGCGGTGACCATAAGACCAGAAGACATAGGAGCAGAATTAGGCCACTCGGCCCATCAAGTCTGCTCCGCCATTCACTCATGGCTGATATTTTCTCATCCCCATTCTCCTGCCTTCTCCCCATATCCCCTGATCCCCTTATTAATCAAGAACCTATCTATCTCTGCCTTAAAGGCACTCAGTGAATTGGCCTCCACAGCCTTCTGCGGCAACAAGTTCCACAGATTCACCACCCTCTGGCTGAAAAATTCCTCCTCGTCTCTGTTTTAAAGGATCATTCCTTTAGCCTGCGATGCTGTCCTCTAGTTCTAGATTTTCCTACAATTGGAAACATCCTCTCCACGTCCACTCTATCCAGGCCTCGCAGTATCCTGTAAGTTTCAATAAAATCCCCCCTCATCCTTCTAAACTACAACGAGTACAGACCCAGAGTCCTCAAACGCTCCTCATACGAGAAGTTCTTCATTCCAGGGATCATTCTTGTGAACCTCCTCTGGACCCTTTCCAAGGCCAGAACATCCTTCCTTAGATACGGGGCCCAAAACTGCTCACAATACTCCAAATGGGGTCTGACCAGAGCCTTATACAGCCTCAGAAGTTCATCCCTGGTCTTGTATTCTAGCCCTCTTGACATGAATGCTAACATTGCATTTGCCTTCCTAACTGCCAACTGAACCTGCACATTAACCCTAAGAGAATCGTGAACAAGGCCTCCCAAGTCCCTTTGTGCTTCTGCTTTTTTAAGCATTTCCACATTTGGAAAATAGTCTATGCCTAAATTCCTCCTTCCAAAGTGCGTAACCTCACACTTTTCCACATTATATTTTATTTGCCACTTCATTGCCCATTCTCCTTGTCCAAATCCTTCTGCAGCTTCCTTGCTTCCTCAATACTATCTGTCCCTCTACAGATTTTTGTATCATCTGCAAACTTAGCAACAGTGCCTTCAGTTTCTATTTCCAGATTATTAATGTATATTGTGAAAAGTTGTGGTCCCACTACAGACTCCTGAGGCACACCACTAGTCACTGGCTGCTATCCTGAAAAAGACCCCTTTATCTCCACTCTCTGTCTTCTGCCAGTTGGCCAATCATCCATTCATGCCAGGATCTTACCGTTAACAGCATGGGCTTTTAACTTACTTAACAGTTTCCTATGCGGCACCTTGTCAAAGGCCTTCTGGAAATCTAAATAAATCACATCCACTGGTTATCCTTTGTCTAACTTCCTTGCTACCTCCTCAAAGAGCGGCAACAGATTTGTCAGACACAACCTCCCTTTGACAAAGCCGTGCTGACTCAGTTCTATTTTATCATGCACTTCCAAGTGCTTCGTAATCTCATCTTTAATAACAGACTTTAAAACGAAGAGTTGGAGCGGTGCAGAGTTGGAGCGGTGAAGAGTTGGAGCGGTGAAGAGTTGGAGCGGTGCAGAGTTGGAGCGGTGAAGAGTTGGAGCGGTGAAGAGTTGGAGTGGTGAAGAGTTGGAGTGGTGAAGAGTTGGAGTGGTGAAGAGTTGGAGTGGTGAAGAGTTGGAGTGGTGAAAAGTTGGAGTGGTGGACAGCAGAATGGTTTTGTGAGGAAAATCTTGTGGTGGGTGAATAGGCAAGTGAAGGCATGGCCACCAATTGTCGAGCTGTTGCAATTAGAAACTTTCAAGAGAACAACATTCGGAGAGATGGTGGTTTAATGGTAACATCGTAATCCTCGGCCCAATCTATTGCTCTCGGACATGAGTTCAGATCAACTGGTCGTATTTCAACTGTTTCACCAATCTGGAATCGAAAGCTCATTCCAGTGACTGTCCGTCCCTGTGGCTCAGAAGCGAAGGAGGGAGAGCAGGAGAGCAATAGTTATTGGGGACTCGATAGTTAAAAGGACAGATAGATGGTTCTGTGGCAGCGAAAGAGACTCATGGATGGTATGTTGCCTCCCGGGTGCCAGGGTCCGTGACGCCTCGGACCGTGTTTTCAGAATCCTTAAGGGGGAGGGGGAACAGTCACAAGTCGTGGTACACATCGGTACCAACGACATAGGTAAGAGAAGGGACGGGGATTTAAAACAGGAATTTAGGGAGCTCGGGTGGAATCTGAGAGCCAAGACAAACCATGTTGTCATCTCTGGTTTGTTGCCGGTGCCACGTGCTAGTGAGGTGAGGAACAGGGAGAGAGTGCAGATAAACACATGGCTGCAGGGATGGTGTAGGAGGGAGGGTTTCAGGTACGTGGATAATTGGAGCACGTTCTGGGGAAGGTGGGACCTGTACAGACAGGACGGTTTGCACCTGAACCAGAGAGGCACCAATATCCTGGGAGGGAAATTTCCTGCGGCTCTTCGAGGGGGGGGGGGGTTTAAACTAATTTGTCAGGGGGATGGGAAAACGAGCTGTAGTCCAGAAGCCAGTGTTGAGAGTAGTGAGGTACTGAGGAGGGTATCAAGGTCGCAGGAGTGTACCGGCAGACAGGAAGGTGGGTTGAAGTGTGTCTGCTTCAATGCAAGGAGCATCCGGAATAAGGTAGGCGAACTTGGAGTGTGGATTGGTACTTGGGATTACGATGTTGTGGCCATTACGGAGACTTGGTTAGAACAGGGACAGGAATGGTTGTTGGAAGTTCCGGGGTATAGATGTTTCAGTAAGAGTAGGGACGGTGGTAAAAGAGGTGGAGGAGTAGCATTGTTAATCAAGGATAGTTTAACGGCTGTAGAAAGGCAGTTCGAGGGGGATCTGCCTACTGAGGTAATATGGAAATAGGAAAGGAGCGGTCACATTGTTGGGAGTTTTCTATAGGCCCCCAAATAGTAATAGAGATGTGGAGGAAGAAATTGCAAAACAGATTATGGATAGGTGTAGAGGTCTCAGGGTAGTTGTCATGGGAGACTTTAACTTTCCAAATATTGATTGGAACTTCTATAGGTCAAACAGTTCGGATGGGGCAGTTTTTGTACAGTGTGTGCAGGAGGGTTTCCTGACACAATATGTGGATAGGCCGACAAGAGGTCGGGCCACATTGGATTTGGTACTGGGTAATGCACCAGACCGAGTGTTAGATTTGTTTGTGGGAGAGCACTTTGGAGATAGTGACCACAATTCAGTATCTTTCACTATTGCAATGGAGAGGGATAGGGCCATACGGCAGGGCAAGGTTTATAATTGGGGGAGGGGTAATTATGATGTGATTAGGCAAGAATTAGGGAGCATAAGATGGGAACAGAAACTGTCAGGGAGAGGCACAAATGAAAAGTGGAGCTTGTTCAAGGAACAAATACTGCGTGTCCTTGATAGGTATGTCCCTGTCAGGCAGGGAGGAAATGGCCGTGTGAGGGAACCATGGTTCACAAAAGAGGTTGAATGTCTTGTCAAGAGGAAAAAGGAAGAGTATGTAAGGATGAGAAAACAAGGTTCAGTTGGGTCGCTTGAGGGTTACAAGGTAGCAAGGAATGAGCTAAAAATAGGGCTTAGGAGAGCTAGGAGGGGGCATGAGAAGTCCTTGGCGGGTCGGATAAAGGAAAACCCCAAGGCTTTTACTCTTATGTGAGAAATAAAAGAATGACCAGGGTGAGGGTAGGGCCGGTCAAGGACAGTAGTGGGAACTTGTGCATGGAGTCAGAAGAAATAGGAGAGGCGTTGAATGAATACTTTTCTTTGGTGTTCACCAAGGAGAGGGGCCATGTTATTGAGGATGAGAGTGTGATACAGGTGGGTAGGCTGGAGGAGGTAGATGTTCTGAGGAAGGATGTATTCGCAATTTTGAAAAACCTGAGGGTCGACAAGTCCACTGGGCCAGATGGGATATATCCAAGGATTCTTTGGGAGGCAAGGGATGAGATTGCAGAGCCTTTGGCTTTGATCTTTGGGTCCTCACTGTCCACGGGGATAGTGCCAGAGGACTGGAGAGTGGCAAATGTTGTTCCTCTGTTCAAGAAAGGGAATAGGAATGACCCTGGTAATTATAGGCCAGTTAGTCTTACTTCGGTGGTCGGTAAATTAATGGAAAAGGTCCTGAAGGATAGGATTTCTGACCATTTGGAAAGAGGAAGCTTAATCCGGGATAGTCAACACGGATTCGTGAGGGGTAAGTCTTGCCTCACAAATTTGATTGAATTCTTTGAGGAGGTAACTAAGTGTGTAGATGAAGGTAGAGCCGTTGATGTCGTATACATCGATTTCAGTAAGGGGTTTGATAAGGTTCCCCATGGTCGGCTCATGAAAAAGTAAGGAGGTGTGGGATAGAGGGAAATTTGGCCAATTGGATAAGTAACTGGCTATCACATAGAAGACAGAGGGTGGTGGTGGATGTAAAATGTTCAGACTGGAGACCAGTTACCAGCGGTGTACCACAGGGATCAGGGCTGGGTCCTCTGCTATTTGTGATTTTTATCAATGACTTGGAGGAGGGGGCTGAAGGGTGGGTCAGTAAATTTGCTGATGACACCAAGATTGGGGGAGTAGTGGATGAGGTGGAGGGCTGTTGTAGGCTGCAAAGAGACATTGATAGGATGCAGGGCTGGGCAGAGAAATGGCAGATGGAGTTTAACCCTGATAAGTGCGAGGTGATTCATTTTGGGAGAAGAATGTGGATTACAGGGTCAACGGCAGGGTTCTGAGGAATGTGGAGAAACAGAGAGATCTTGGGGTTCATGTCCACAGATCTCTGAAGGTTGCCACTCAAGTGGATAGAGCCGTGAAGAAGGCCTATAGTGTGTTAGCGTTTATTAACAGGGGGCTTGAGTTTAAGAGCCGCGGGGTTATGCTGCAACTATACATGATCCTGGTGAGACCACATTTGGAGTATTGTGTGCAGTTCTGGTCACCTCACTATAGGAAGGATGTGGAAGCATTGGAAAGGGTGCAACGGAGATTTAACAGGATGCTGCCTAGTTTGCAGGATAGGTCTTATGAGGAAAGGTTGAGGGAGCTAGGGCTTTTCTCTTTGGAGCGGAGGAGGATGAGAGGTAACTTAATAGAGATTTATAAGATGGTGAGGTGGATAGATAGAGTGGACGTTCAGAGACTATTTCCTCGGGTGGATGTAGCTGTTACAAGGGGGCATAACTATAAGATTCAGGGTGGGAGATATAAGAGGGATATCCGATGTAGGTTCCTTACTCAGAGAGCGGTTAGGATGTGGAATGGACTGCCTGCTGTGATAGGAGTCGGACACTTTAGGAACTTTCAAGCGGTTATTGGATAGGCACATGGAGCACACCAGGATGACAGGGAGTGGGATAGCTTGATCTTGGTTTCGGACAAAGCTCGGCACAACATCGAGGGCCGAAGGGCCTGTTCTGTGCTGTACTCTTCTGTGTTCTATGACTTTAAAACAATTATTGATTGTCATAAAAACTCATCTGGTTGATTCATCGGATGTGCATCTGGTGTACATATAACCACAGCAATGTGGTTAACTCTTAGAAACATAGAAAATGGGAGCAGGAGGAGGCCATTTGGCCCTTCGAGCCTGCTCCTCCGTTCAATATGATCATGGCTGATCTTCTATTCAACACCACACTCTAACGCTCTCCCAATACCAGTGACACCCTTAGATGCTAGAAATGTATCTATTTCCTTTGATCTCCACAGCTTATTGTGGTTGTAATTTCCGCAGGTTCATCACCTCTTGAATGAAGTAATTTTTCTCCATCTCAGC
Source organism: Scyliorhinus canicula (assembly GCF_902713615.1). Taxonomy (NCBI): domain Eukaryota; kingdom Metazoa; phylum Chordata; class Chondrichthyes; order Carcharhiniformes; family Scyliorhinidae; genus Scyliorhinus; species Scyliorhinus canicula. The sequence continues at coordinate 161,734,054 of NC_052158.1, forward strand.
CCCAACCCTAACCCTGTATCCTGAGACTGTTGCCCCTTGTTCCAAACACCCCCCCCCCCCCTCCCCAGCCAGAGGAAACAACAGCCAGTCTGTGCAGCCCTGTCAGAATTTTATATGTTTCAATGAGATCCTCTCTCATTCTTCTAACCCCCCGTGATTACAAGTCCACCTTACCCAATCTCTCCTCATACGTCAATCCTGCCATCCCAATCTGATGATCCTCCACTGCACTCCCTCTGTGGAAAGTATATCCTGTTTTTGATAAGGGCACGGAAACTGCCCACAATACTCTAGGTGTGGTCTCACCAAGGCCTTGTACAGCTGCAGGAAGACATCTTGGCTCCTGTACTCAAATCCTCTGGCAATTTAAGGCCAACCCACAATTTCCCTTTCTAACTGCTTGCTTACTCTCATTGACTCCTGTATAAAGACACCCAAGTCTCTTTGAATATCACTTCCCAATCTATCACCATGTAAACAATATTCTACCTGATGTTTCCCTGGATCAGACCCTTAACTGCCGTCAGAAATGGCCAAGCAAGCCCCTCAGTTCAAGGGTAGTAAATGGGGGCAATAAATGTTAGCCTTGCAAGTGAAGCCCACATCTGAGGAAAGGATAAAGACAAATCAGAGGAGTGAAGATGTCTCTGGATTGGAGGGGATTATAGAAATCGGGAGGGTTGAAGGATTGGAGGGGATTACGGAGATTGGGAGGGTTGTAGAATTGGACGAATACAGAGAAATAGGGAGGGTTGCAGGATTGGAGGGGATTATATGGGATCAGGGTTATGGGGAGAAGGCAGGAGAACGGGGATGAGAAAATATCAGTCATGATTGAATGGCGGTGCAGACTCGATGGGCCGAGTGGCCTAATTCTGGTCCTATGTCTTGTGGTTTTATAGTTTTATAGAGATTGGGAGGGTTGGAGGATTGGAGCGGATTACAGAGATTGGGAGGGTTGGAGGATTGGAGCGGATTACAGAGATTGGGAGGGTTGGAGGATTGGAGCGGATTACAGAGATTGGGAGGGTTGGAGGATTGGAGCGGATTACAGAGATTGGGAGGGATGGAGGATTGGAGCGGATTACAGAGATTGGGAGGGTTGGAGGATTGGAGCGGATTACAGAGATTGGGAGGGATGGAGGATTGGAGCGGATTACAGAGATTGGGAGGGTTGGAGGATTGGAGCGGATTACAGAGATTGGGAGGGTTGGAGGATTGGAGCGGATTACAGAGATTGGGAGGGTTGGAGGATTGGAGCGGATTACAGAGATTGGGAGGGTTGGAGGATTGGAGCGGATTACAGAGATTGAGAGGGATGGAGGATTGGAGCGGATTACAGAGATTGGGAGGGTTGGAGGATTGGAGCGGATTACAGAGATTGGGAGGGTTGGAGGATTGGAGCGGATTACAGAGATTGGGAGGGATGGAGGATTGGAGCGGATTACAGAGATTGGGAGGGTTGGAGGATTGGAGCGGATTACAGAGATTGGGAGGGTTGGAGGATTGGAGCGGATTACAGAGATTGGGAGGGTTGGAGGATTGGAGCGGATTACAGAGATTGGGAGGGTTGGAGGATTGGAGCGGATTACAGAGATTGGGAGGGTTGGAGGATTGGAGCGGATTACAGAGATTGGGAGGGTTGGAGGATTGGAGCGGATTACAGAGATTGGGAGGGTTGGAGGATTGGAGCGGATTACAGAGATTGGGAGGGTTGGAGGATTGGAGCGGATTACAGAGATTGGGAGGGTTGGAGGATTGGAGCGGATTACAGAGATTGGGAGGGTTGGAGGATTGGAGCGGATTACAGAGATTGGGAGGGATGGAGGATTGGAGCGGATTACAGAGATTGGGAGGGTTGGAGGATTGGAGCGGATTACAGAGATTGGGAGGGTTGGAGGATTGGAGCGGATTACAGAGATTGGGAGGGTTGGAGGATTGGAGCGGATTACAGAGATTGGGAGGGTTGGAGGATTGGAGCGGATTACAGAGATTGGGAGGGTTGGAGGATTGGAGCGGATTACAGAGATTGGGAGGGTTGGAGGATTGGAGCGGATTACAGAGATTGGGAGGGATGAGGCCATGGAAGGACTTGAATATAAAGATGAGAATGTTAAAATCAAGTCATTGTTTGACTGGGAGCCACTGTAACTGAGTGAGAACAGGGGGTGACAGGGGAATAGGGGAATAGGGGTGACAGGGGGTGACAGGGGAATAGGGGTGACAGGGGGTGACAGGGGAATAGGGGTGACGGGGGTGACAGGGGGGTGACAGGGGAATAGGGGTGACGGGGGTGACAGGGGAATAGGGGTGACGGGGGTGACAGGGGAATAGGGGTGACGGGGTGACAGGGGAATAGGGGTGACAGGGGGTGACAGGGGAATAGGGGAATAGGGGTGACAGGGGGAATAGGGGAATAGGGGTGACAGGGGAATAGGGGTGACGGGGGTGACAGGGGAATAGGGGAATAGGGGTGACAGGGGAATAGGGGAATAGGGGTGACAGGGGAATAGGGGTGACAGGGGAATAGGGGAATAGGGGTGACAGGGGAATAGGGGTGACGGGGGTGACAGGGGAATAGGGGTGACGGGGGGTGACAGGGGAATAGGGGAATAGGGGTGACAGGGGAATAGGGGAATAGGGGTGACAGGGGAATAGGGGAATAGGGGTGACAGGGGAATAGGGGTGAGGACAGGGGGAATAGGGGAATAGGGGTGACAGGGGAATAG
>NC_052158.1:161737282-161769782 GCF_902713615.1 Scyliorhinus canicula
TGCGATGAGGCAAGACCTAGGATGCATCGGATGGGGAGGGAAACTGCAGGGGATGGGCACAATTGAAATGGGGAGCATGTTCAAGGAACAGCTACTGCGTGTCCTTGATAAGTATGTACCTGTCAGGCTGTCAGGCAGGGAGGAAGTGGTTGAGCGAGGGAACCGTGGTTTACTAAAGTAGTTGAAACACTTGTCAAGAGGAAGAAGGAGGCTTATGTAAAGATGAGATGTGAAGGTTCAGTTAGGGCGCTCAAGAGTTACAAGTTAGCTAGGAAGGACCTAAAGAGAGAGCTAAGAAGAGCCAGGAGGGGACATGAGAAGTCTTTGGCAGGTGGGATCAAGGATAACCCTAAAGCTTTCTATAGATATGTCAGGAATAAAAGAATGACTCGGGTAAGAGTAGGGCCAGTCAAGGATAGTAGTGGGAAGTTGTGCGTGGAGTCCGAGGAGATAGGAGAGGTGCTAAATGAATATTTTTCGTCAGTATTCACGCAGGAAAAAGACAATGTTGTTGAGGAGAATACTGAGATACAGGCTACTAGACTAGAAGGGCTTGAGGTTCATAAGGAGGAGGTGTTAGCGATTCTGTAAAGTGTGAAAATAGATATGTCCCCTGGGCCGGATGGGATTTATCCTAGGATTCTCTGGGAAGCTAGGGAGGAGATTGCTGAGACTTTGGCTTTGATCCAAAAGCCAAATTCATGATTGAATGGCGGTGCAGACTCGATGGGCCGAGTGGCCTAATTCTGCTCCTATGTCTTGTGGTTTTATAGTTTTATAGAGATTGGGAGGGTTGGAGGATTGGAGCGGATTACAGAGATTGGGAGGGTTGGAGGATTGGAGCGGATTACAGAGATTGGGAGGGTTGGAGGATTGGAGCGGATTACAGAGATTGGGAGGGTTGGAGGATTAGAGCGGATTACAGAGATTGGGAGGGTTGGAGGATTGGAGCGGATTACAGAGATTGGGAGGGTTGGAGGATTGGAGCGGATTACAGAGATTGGGAGGGATGGAGGATTGGAGCGGATTACAGAGATTGGGAGGGTTGGAGGATTGGAGCGGATTACAGAGATTGGGAGGGTTGGAGGATTGGAGCGGATTACAGAGATTGGGAGGGATGGAGGATTGGAGCGGATTACAGAGATTGGGAGGGTTGGAGGATTGGAGCGGATTACAGAGATTGGGAGGGTTGGAGGATTGGAGCGGATTACAGAGATTGGGAGGGTTGGAGGATTGGAGCGGATTACAGAGATTGGGAGGGTTGGAGGATTGGAGCGGATTACAGAGATTGGGAGGGTTGGAGGATTGGAGCGGATTACAGAGATTGGGAGGGTTGGAGGATTGGAGCGGATTACAGAGATTGGGAGGGTTGGAGGATTGGAGCGGATTACAGAGATTGGGAGGGATGAGGCCATGGAAGGACTTTAATATAAAGATGAGAATGTTAAAATCAAGGATTAGACAGCCATGGCTGACAAAGGCGGTCAGGAAATGTATCAAAGAAAAAGAGAGATCCTATAAAGTGGCCAAAAGCACTGGGAAATCAGAAGATTGGGAAGGATACAAAAACAAACAGAGGTTAACAAAGAGACAAATAAGGAAGGAGAGGATCAAATATGAAGGCAGGCTAGCCAGTAATATAAGAAATAATAGTAAAAGTTTCTTTCAATACATAAGAAACAAACGACAGGCCAAAGTAGACATTGGGCCAATTCAAACTGATTCCGGAAGGCTAGTGATGGGAGACGAGGAAATGGCTGGAGAACTTAATAAGTACTTTGTGTCTGTCTTCACAATGGAAGACATGAGTAATATCCCAAAAATTATAGAGGGTCAGGGGGCTGAGTTGAGTATGGTTGCCATTACAAAAGAGATGGTGCTAAAAAAGCTAAAAGGTCTTAAAATTGACAAATCTCCTGGCCCCGATGGGCTACACCCTAGAGTTCTGAGAGAGGTGGCTGAAGAAATAGCGGAAGCGTTGGTTGAGATCTTTCAAAAATCACTGGAGTCAGGGAAAGTCCCGGACGATTGGAAGATCGCTGTTGTAACCCCCTTGTTCAAGAAAGGATCAAGACAAAAGATGGAAAATTATAGGCCAATTAGCCTAACCTCGGTTGTTGGTAAAATTCTAGAATCGATCGTTAAGGATGAGATTTCTAAATTCTTGGAAGAGCAGGGTCGGATTAGAACAAGTCAACATGGATTTAGTAAGGGGAGGTCGTGCCTGACGAACCTGTTAGAATTCTTTGAGGAGGTGACAAGTAGGTTAGACCAGGGAAACCCAGTGGATGTGGTCTATCTGGATTTCCAAAAGGCCTTTGATAAGGTGCCACACAGGAGGCTGCTGAGTAAGGTGAGGGCCCATGGTGTTCGAGGTGAGCTACTGGCATGGGTTGAGGATTGGCTGTCTGACAGAAGGCAGAGAGTTGGGATAAAAGGTTCTTTTTCGGAATGGCAGCCGGTGACCAGCGGTGTCCCACAGGGTTCAGTGTTGGGGCCGCAGCTGTTCACCATGTATATTAATGATCTGGATGAAGGGACTGCATTCTAGTGAAGTTTGCCGATGATACGAAGTTAGGTGGTCAGGCAGGTAGTGCTGAGGAAGTGGGGAGGCTGCAGAAGGATCTAGACAGTTTGGGAGAGTGGTGCAGGAAATGGCTGATGCAATTCAACGTGAGAAAATGTGAGGTCTTGCACTTTGGAAAAAAAAATCCAAGCATAGACTACTTTCTAAACGGTGAGAAAATTCATAATGCCAAAGTACAAAGGGATCTGGGAGTGCTAGTCGAGGATTCCCTAAAGGTAAACATGCAGGTTGAATCCGTGATTAAGAAAGCGAATGCAATGTTGTCATTTATCTCAAGAGGGTTGGAATATAAAAGCAGCGATGTGCTACTCAGCCTTTATAAGGCTCTGGTTAGGCCCCATTTGGAGTACTGTGTCCAGTTTTGGGCCCCACATCTCAGGAAGGACATACTGGCACTGGAGCGTGTCCAGCGGAGATTCACACGGATGATCCCTGGAATGGCGGGTCTAACATATGATGAACGGCTGAGGATCCTGGGATTGTATTCATTGGCGTTTAGAAGGTTAAGGGGAGATCTAATAGAAACTTACAAGATAATACATGGCTTAGAAAGGGTGGACGCAAAGGCGAGGAGACGAGGACCCGTGGGCACAGCCTTAGAATTAGAGGGGGTAAATTCAGAACAGAAATGCGGAGACATTTCTTCAGCCAGAGAGTGGTGGGCCTGTGGAATTCATTGCCGCAGAGTGCAGTGGAGGCCAGGACGCTAAATGGCTTCAAGGCAGAGATAGATAAATTCTTGATGTCGCGAGGAATTAAGGGCTACGGGGAGAATGCTGGTAGGTGGAGTTGAAATGCCCATCAGCCATGATTGAATGGCGGAGTGGACTCGATGGGCCAAATGGCCTTACGAAAATGAAATGAAGTTACTGTGAAAAGCCCCTAGTCGCCACATTCCGGCGCCTGTCCGGGGAGGCTGGTACGGGAATCGAACCGTGCTGCTGGCCTGCTTGGTCTGCTTTAAAAGCCAGCGATTTAGCCTGGTGAGCTAAACCAGCCCCATCCACTCCTATGTCTTATGGTCTTATCTTTATGTCGTCATTGACTACAGGAATAGTGCCAGAAAACTGGAGGATAGCAAATGTTGTTCCCTTTTTCAAGAAGGGGAGTAGAGACAACCCTGGTATCTATAGACTGGGTGCGGTATGTTTCAGCCCCGCCGTTTCAGCCCCGCCGTTTCAGCCCCAGGGTTTCAGCCCCCAGCCCCGCCGTTTCAGCCCCGCCGTTTCAGCCCCGTTTCAGCCCCGCCGTTTCAGCCCCCGCCGTCTCAGTGCTGCCGTTTCAGCCCCGCCGTTTCAGCCCCGCCGTTTCAGCCCCGCCGTTTCAGCCCCGCCGTTTCAGCCCCGCCGTTTCAGCCCCGCCGTTTCAGCCCCGCCGTTTCAGCCCCGCCGTTTCAGCCCCGCCGTTTCAGCCCCGCCGTTTCAGCCCCGCCGTTTCAGCCCCGCCGTTTCAGCCCCCGCCGTCTCAGTGCTGCCGTTTCAGCCCCGCCGTTTCAGCCCGCCGTTTCAGCCCCGCCGTTTCAGCCCCGCCGTTTCAGCCCCCAGCCCCGCCGTTTCAGCCCCGCCGTTTCAGCCCCGCCGTTTCAGCCCCGCCGTTTCAGCCCCGCCGTTTCGGCCCCGCCGTTTCAGCCCCGCCGTTTCAGCCCCGCCGTTTCAGCCCCAGGGTTTCAGCCCCGCCGTTTCAGCCCCGCCGTTTCAGCCCCGCCGTTTCAGCCCCGCCGTTTCAGCCCCGCCGTTTCAGCCCCGCCGTTTCGGCCCCGCCGTTTCAGCCCCGCCGTTTCAGCCCCGCCGTTTCAGCCCCGCCGTTTCAGCCCCCAGCCCCGCCGTTTCAGCCCCGCCGTTTCAGCCCCGCCGTTTCAGCCCCCAGCCCCGCCGTTTCAGCCCCGCCGTTTCAGCCGTTTCAGCCCCCAGCCCCGCCGTTTCAGCCCCGCCGTTTCAGCCCCGCCGTTTCAGCCCCCAGCCCCGCCGTTTCAGCCCCGCCGTTTCAGCCGTTTCAGCCCCCAGCCCCGCCGTTTCAGCCCCGCCGTTTCAGCCCCCAGCCCCGCCGTTTCAGCCCCGCCGTTTCAGCCCCAGGGTTTCAGCCCCAGGGTTTCAGCCCCGCCGTTTCAGCCCCGCCGTTTCAGCCCCGCCGATTCAGCCCCGCCGTTTCAGCCCCGCCGTTTCAGCCCCGCCGTTTCGGCCCCGCCGTTTCAGCCCCGCCGTTTCAGCCCCCAGCCCCGCCGTTTCAGCCCCGCCGTTTCAGCCCCGCCGTTTCAGCCCCGCCGTTTCAGCCCCGCCGTTTCGGCCCCGCTGCCGTGTCAGCCCCGCCGTTTCAGCCCCGCCGTTTCAGCCCCCAGCCCCGCCGTTTCAGCCCCGCCGTTTCAGCCCGGCCGTTTCAGCCCCGCCGTTTCAGCCCCCGCCGTCTCAGTGCTGCCGTTTCAGCCCCGCCGTTTCAGCCCCCGCCGTCTCAGTGCTGCCGTTTCAGCCCCGCCGTTCAGCCCCAGGGTTTCAGCCCCGCCGTTTCAGCCCCGCCGTTTCAGCCCCGCCGTTTCAGCCCCGCCGTGTCAGCCCCGCCGTTTCAGCCCCGCCGTTTCAGCCCCGCCGTTTCAGCCCCGCCGTTTCAGCCCCGCCGTTTCAGCCCCAGGGTTTCAGCCCCGCCGTTTCAGCCCCGCCGTTTCAGCCCCGCCGTGTCAGCCCCGCCGTTTCAGCCCCGTCTCAGCCCCGCCGTTTCAGCCCCAGGGTTTCAGCCCCGCCGTTTCAGCCCCGCCGTTTCAGCCCCGCCGTTTCAGCCCCAGGGTTTCAGCCCCGCCGTTTCAGCCCCGCCGTTTCAGCCCCGCCGTTTCAGCCCGTTTCAGCCCCGCCGTTTCAGCCCCGCCGTTTCAGCCCCGCCGTTTCAGCCCCGCCGTTTCAGCCGTTTCAGCCCCGCCGTTTCAGCCCCGCCGTTTCAGCCGTTTCAGCCCCGCCGTTTCAGCCCCGCTTTTTCTGCCCCGCCGTTTCAGCCCCGCCGTATCAGCCCCGCCGTTTCAGCCCCACCGTTTCAGCCCCGCCGTGTGAGCCCCGCCGTTTCAGCCCCGCCGTTTCAGCGCCAGGAAAAAAACATTCTCCAATGTTGTCAGATAGTTATGACAGAATTTTTTTGGCACAAAGCAATTTACAAATCTGTAAGTTCATAAAATGAAATAAAACTCAAGTGTTAACTAAATGTTTTTATTGTAAAAGATCCACTTAGAAAGATCCAAAAACAGTACATTAAAACAATTTACAAATCTGTAAGTTCATAAAATCAATCATTAAAAGGAAAGTTCATTGGACATTCATTGGATATTCATTGGAAAAAACGCATTTAGTTTGTTAAATTGTGCCCTATTGAACGAAGGTAGTCAATTTCATTCCTGCTGCCATATTCGGAAACAATTCTCAATATCCTCTCATCAGCTTTTCTATATTTAAGTAATTTTAATTGAGGTTCATTGCCAGCTAAAAGTTTCTCGAAGTGCTCGTCTCTTCCCTTTTGAACATGCTTAAGGACATCAATGAACTTCCAGATAGTTGGGTGTGACATTAACAGTTCACTTTTCAATCTCCTGTTGGCCGCCTCAGCATAGTTATTTGTTCTGTCATCCCCATCTAATGTTCTTTGATACATATTCCACACCTCGGTAGGAAATAAAGGACTTTGTCTGCCTGCTCCTCGGCGATTAGGACGGCCAATATAATTGTCTTCGAAATAGTTTAAAACCGGAATTAACTCCTCCGGTAAATTACCTGCTAAAGAATCCACGTGACTGTCAAGGTCGTCAACTGGCACAAAACATAGGGCAGTTATCATTTTCGAATGTAATGCAAAATCGGGATTGCTCTTATATAAACGCATGAGACCAAAACCACTTATCTGCCTAAGTATATTTTGAGACAGATGAAAAAGGCAGCCTCTTACTTCTATATTGGGGAAGGAGTCTTTCATGGCAGTAAAAGCAGCGCGTTCAAAATCACAATTGATAATGGCAGGTCCTGTGTTTGTAATCATCTCTTTTACCATCGCAAACAACATCATATAGGTCGCATACTGTTTGTTTTGTAAAAGTGCGTACAATACAGGGTAAACTCCGTTATTTTTCCTAACCATGATGATATAAACTTGATAAAATAGGTGTGGTGCTACCGCAAATGTTCCGTCAGCATAACCAAGTCGTGGAAGTTGCCATGTGTTCTAACCAACTCTCTCTCCCAAATATAATAATCCGTTCGTTGTTCGTACCACTATCCTTTAAACAGAAATTTTCCTCGGTTTCTGGGGTGGGTTTATACATCATGTATTGATGAGGTAACTGAAGCTCTTGAATCGATCTTGGATTATCGGGGACCTGTAACTTCGTCTCATTTTCTACGAATAATTTTTCGCATTGCCTGCCTGTTTGGTAACTGTGCCATGCCTGCCACGGACATTTTTTCAATGCACTTGTTGATAATCGTACTTGGAGGCTCACAAGTCTTTTCAGCCCGGTCTCTCGCATCAGTTATGACCTTTCCCACTTCGATAGCAACTGCAGATGGGGGATGAGTATGTTCGTTGATCTTTTCGATCACCTCTCTTTCTAACGTGTGAATGCGGGCCTTGCACCTACCATCCTCATGGCATCGCCAAAACTTAACTTGCTTTTGTTTCTTGCTTTCTTTGTCAAAACGATATATAAAACCTTCATGACCGAACTTCTCTCTGCCTCGCTTGCTTTTTACTGATTCAGCCATGGGTTTAAAGATATGGAACTTACCAAATTTACCAAAAGAAATTTACCAAATAACTAAGTAAGTATAAAAACTTGTTAACAAAATTCTAACTTTATCTAAACAGTAATCGTAATAAAACTCCAACAAAATCTAAAGACAGTTAGAACGATGAAACGACCAAATAACTAAGTGTAAAAGCTGGTATACCTGTGTCATACCTGTGACCATACTCAAGAATGATTTCTGAATGAATGAGCGCTGAAAGGTCCTGGCGCTGAAATATTTGGCGCTGAAACGTCGGCGCTGAACTGTCCCATTCCCCTATAGACCAGTGAGCATCACTTCTGTTGTGGGCAAAGTCTTGGAAAGGTTTATAAGAGATAGGATGTATAATCATCTGGAAAGGAATAATTTGATTAGGGATGGTCAACACGGTTTTGTGAAGGGTAGGTCGTGCCTCACAAACCTTATTGAGTTCTTTGAGAAGGTGACCAAATAGGTGGACGAGGGTAAAGCAGTTGATGTGGTGTATATGGATTTCAGTAAAGCGTTTGATAAGGTTCCCCACGGTAGGCTATTGCAGAAAATACGGAGGCATGGGATTCAGGGTGATTTAGCAGTTTGGATCAGAAATTGGCTAGCTGATAGAAGGCAGAGGGTGGTGGTTGATGGGAAATGTTCAGCCCAGTTACTAGTGATGTGCCACAAGGATCTGTTTTGGGTCCACTGCTGTTTTCATTTTTATAAATGAGCTGGAGGAGGGCGTAGAAGGATGGGTGAGTAAATTTGCAGATGGCATTAAAGTCGGCGGAGTTGTGGACTCCGTGCGAAAGGATGTTACAAGTTACAGAGGGATGTAGATAAGCTGCAGAGCTGGGCTGACAGGTGGCAAATAGAGTTTAATGCAGAAAAGTGTGAGGTGATTTATTTTGGAAGGAGTAACAGGAAGACAGAGTACTGGGCTAATGGTAAGATTCTTGGTAGTGTGGATGAGCAGAGAGATCTCGGTGTCCATGTACATAGATCCCTGAAAGTTGCCACCGAGATTGATAGGGTTGTTGTACGGTGTGTTAGCTTTTATTGGTAGAGGAATTGAGTTTCGGAGCCATGAGGTCATGTTGTAGCTGTACAAAACTCTGGTGCAGCCTCATTTGGAGTATTGCGTGCAGTTCTAGGAAGGATGTGGAAGCATTGGAAAGGGTGCAGAGGAGATTTACAAGGACGTTGCCTGGTATGGAGGGAAGATCTTATGAGGGAAGGCTGAGGCACTTGAGGCTGTTTTCGTTAGAGAGAAGAAGGTTAAGAGGTGACTTAATTGAGACATACAAGATGATCAGAGGATTAGATAGGGTGGACAGTGAGAGCCTTTTTCCTCGGATGGTGATGTCCAGCACGAGGGGACATAGCTTTAAATTGAGGGGAGATAGATATAGGACAGATGTCAGAGGTAGGTTCTTTACTCAGAGAGTTGTAAGGGCGTGGAATGCCCTGCCTGCAACAGTAGTGGACCCGCCAGCACTGAACGCATTCAAATGGTCATTGGATAGGCATATGGACGTTAAGGGAATAGTGTAGAGGGACTTTAGAGGGGTTTCACAGGTCGGCGCAACATCGAGGGCCGAAGGGCCTGTACTGCGCTGTAATGTTCTATGTTCATAGTGAGACACACACAGTGAGACACAGACAGACTCACACAGTGAGACACACAGTGAGACACACAGCGAGCCACACACAGCGAGACACACACACACACACACACACTCACATACAGTGAGACACGCACATTGAGACACACAGTGAGACACACAGCGAGCCACACAGCGAGTCATACACAGCGTTTTCACACACACACACACACAGACGCTCACATAGTGAGACACGCACATTTTGAGACACACAGTGAGATACACACAGTGAGACACACACAGTGAGACACACAGCGAGCAACACACAGCGAGACACACACAGAGTCATACACAGCGAGACACACACACACACACACTCACATACAGTGAGACACGCACATTTTGAGACACACAGTGAGACACACACAGTGAGACACACACAGTGAGACACACAGCGAGCAACACACACACACACACAGTGAGACACACACAGTGAGACACACAGTGAGACACACACAGTGAGACACACACAGTGAGACACACACAGTGAGACACACAGCGAGCAACACACACACACACAGTGAGACACACACACTGAGACACACAGTGAGACACACACAGTGAGACACACACACTGAGACACACAGTGAGACACACACAGTGAGACACACACAGTGAGACACACACAGTGAGACACACACACACAGTGAGACACACACAGTGAGACACACACAGTGAGACACACAGTGAGACACACACAGTGAGACACACAGTGAGACACACAGCGTGTGTTCTGTAAGCTGTCAGGGCCACACCTACCTCCATCAGTGTTTCGGGGATTGAATGCAGGAACTGTTTCCCCCAGCCACGAACTATCACCATATCACCTTCAACACAAAACAATGGAAATGTTAGAGTCCAAATGCACCACCTACATGAACAGAAAGAGGCAACAGATCAATGAATGGAGAGATCACAGAGACACAGGCTGGGGCACGGCAAGTCATGTTGCAGCTGTATAGAACCTTAGGTCACACTTGGAGTATAGTGTTCAACTCTGATCGCCACACTACAGAAGGATGTGGAGGCTTTAGAGAGGGTGCAGAAGACGTTTACCAGGATGTTGCCTGGTATGGAGGGCATTAGCTGTGAAGAGAGGTTGAATACACTCGGTTTGTTCTCACTCGAATGACGGAGGTTGAGGGGCCTGATAGAGGTCTACAAAATTATGATTTGCACTGACAAAGTGGATAGTCAGAAGCTTTTTCCTAAGATAGAGGGGTCAATTACGAGGGGGCATGGGTTTAAGATGCGAGGGGCAAAGTTTAGAAGAAATATGCGAGGTAAGTTTTTTTACACAGAGGGTAGTGGGTGCCTGGAACTCGCTGCCGGAGGAGGTGGTGGAAGCAGGGACGATAGTGACGTTTAAGGGGTATCTGGACAAATACATGAATAGGATGGGAAGAGAGGGATACGGACCCCGGAAGTGGAGAAGGTTTTAGGTTAGAAGGGCAGCATTGAATCATAGAATTTACAGTGCAGAAGGAGGCCATTCGGCCCATCAAGTCTGCACCGGCCCTTGGAAAGAGCACCCTACCCAAGCCCGCACCTCCACCCTATCCTCGTAACCCAATAAACCTACCCAACCTTTTTGGACACTAAGGGGCAATTTATCATGGCTAATCCACCTAACCTGCACATCTTTGGACTGTGGGAGGAAACCGGAGCACCCGGATGAAACCCACGCACACACGGGAGAACGTTCAGACTCCACACAGACAGTGACCCAAGCCGGGAACTGTACCTGGGATCCTGGTGGAACAGTGCTAACCATTGTGCCACTGTGCCGCCCATGGCATGGTCAGCGCAGGCGTGGAGGGACGAAGGGCCTAGTCCTGTGCTGTACTGTTCTTTGTTCTTTGTTCTATACCCTGGGCTAATCCAGAGGGGAGCTGAGTTGTATTGAACCAGTACAGTACTGCGGCTGCAATCTCTGGTGGGCGTTCAGAATGCTGCCAGAGTTCTGAGTGGCGATTCCTCAAGGACAAACATGCTGGAAATTCTGGGAGGAGAAGGCCAGCTGGCCTCTCAATTCTGCAGCATATTGATGAGGATGATAGCATCATGAAGAGACACTCTCATGGCTCTGATAGATGGGATTCAAAACGAACTGTTTGGCTCCAAGCTCAGAAGACAGGGTTTTCCTCTACTGATTGAGTGAATAACCAATGACCCTGAAGAAACTCGACACTGTCTAGAACTGAGCAGCCCATCCACCACCTTCAACATCCTCTCCCTCCACCACCGATGAACAGTGGCAGCCGTGTGTACCATCTACAAGATTCACTGCAGTAACTCACCAAGGTCCCTCAGACAGAACCTTCCAAACTCCCAAACTCTACCATCTAGAAGGACAAGAGCAGCAGATACCCCACCACCTGGAGGTCCCGCTCTTAGCCACACCCACTCTCCACACAGGTTACCTTCCCACCTAGCTCACCAACAAACTGTGATACATTTCTCTGTCTCTTCATCTGGGACATTACTATAGGCTGTAAATAGCTGAGACCTCAGAACTAATCCTGAGGACAGCTGACTATTCACTGCCTGCCAAGCTGAAAAAGCCCAATCTCTGTGTCGTATCTGTTAACCAATCTTCTGCCCATGTTAAAATACTACCCCCAACTCCATGATCCTTATTACATCGATATATTACATAGAACATACAGTGCAGAAGGAGGACATTCGGCCCATCGAGTCTGCACCGACCCACATAAGCCCTCATTTTCACCCTATCCCCGTAACCCAATAACCCCTCCCAACCTTTTTAGTCACTAAGGGCAATTTATCATGGCCAATCCACCTAACTCGCACGTCTTTGGACTGTGGGAGGAAACCGGAGCATCCGGAGGAAACCCACGCACACACGGGGAGAACGTGCAGAGTCAGAACAGATGGTGACCCAGCGGGGAATCGAACCTGGGACCCTGGAGCTGTGAAGCCACAGTGCTAACCACTGTGCTACCGTGCTGCCCCATTATCTTCCCTATTAACCTATTGGAAATCCTTTATTTTAAAAATATTTGTATTAGCAAATTTTTCAAAATAACATCTTCACATCCATATACGTTCAGATATTAACAATATTCCATTCCCACCACAAAAGAAACAAGAAAAAATCCGCATTGCCGTTCCCTCCCCCTCCTAGTATCTGATGGTGACCGACTCCCTGAATAGAAAATAAACGGCTGCCCCTCAGGTAGAACCTTCCAGCTCACCCTCTCATTACTGACTTGATATTGTCCAAGTACAGAAACTCCAAAAGATCACTTAACCACGATGCGGCAATGGGCGGCTCCAACCAAATACAACTCGCCTTCGGGTTATGAAGGGAGCAAAGGCCAGAGTATCCGCTCTCATCCCATCTCCAGTAACTCTGAGATTCCAAAAATAGCCAGAGTTCGGAATCAACCTCCAGAATTCCCGACATGGTGCTGAAGAAAATCCAGAAACAGAATCAGAGCATTGTGTACGATGCACCGGACCCCCGGGCCCCTGGACCACCGGGCCCCTGGGCCCCAGGGACCCTGGACCCCCGGGACCCTGGACCCCCGGACCACCGGGCCCCTGGACCCCCGGGCCCCTGGACCCCCGGGACCCTGGACCCCCGGACCACCGGGCCCCTGGACCCCCGGGCCCCTAGACCCCCGGACCCCCGGGCCCCTGGACCACTGGACCCCCAGGCCCCTAGGCCCCCGGGCCCCTGGACCCCTGGACCACCGGGCCCCCGGACCCCCGGGCCACCGGACCCCCGGGCCCCTGGACCCCCGGACCCCTGGACCCCCGGGCCCCTGGACCCCCGGGACCCTGGACCCCCGGACCACCGGGCCCCTGGACCCCTGGACCACCGGGCCCCTGGACCACCGGGCCCCCAGACCCCCAGGCCCCTGGACCCCCGGACCCCCGGACCCCCGGGACCCCGGACCCCCAGGCCCCTGGACCCCCGGGCCCCTGGACCACTGCTCATACCTATCCTCTCCTCCAAGGAAAACCCACTCAATCATGTGTTAATCAAGTGTGCCCAGTGCACCACCTTGATATGAATCAGGCTGGGCCTAGCATATGAGGAGGTAGAGTTGACTCTACATAGAGCCCCCTCCACACCCCTCCCTCAAATGTCTGGTCAAATCCCTCCTTCCACTTCCTTCTAATCGCGTCCAACAGGACCTGCTCCATCGACACCAGCCAACTATAGATCTCCGACATCCTACCCTCCCCCACATCAACCACTGGGAGAACTGTGTAGATCAACAAGGGCGGGGAGGGGAGGTGGAAAGGGAAGGAGTCGACCTCCTTGAACACAGATGTAGGCTGGAAGCTTGCACTTCTCCAGCCACTCCTCAAAACTCGTCAATTTACTGCTGACAACCAATCACCAATCCACTCTAACCCCTCCTCCCTCTAAGCCCCAAAGGACGAATCCAAAACCCCTGGCTCAAAACGATGAGTTCCACAATGAGGAGGCAGTGGCACAAGTGGTAGTGTCACTGGACCAGTAATTCAGAGACCAGAGTAATGATCTGGGGACCCAGATTCCAATCCCACCAGGCATATGATGGAATTTGAATTCAATCAAAAATCTGGAATTAAAAATCTAATGTTGACCATGAAACCATTGTTGATTGTTGTAGAAACCCATCTGATTCACTAATGTCCTTTAGGGAAGGAAATCTGCCGTCCTTACCCGGTCTGACCTACATGTGACTCCAGGCCCACAGCAATGTGGTTGACTCTTAAACTGCCCTCAGGGATGGACAATAAATGTTGGCCCAGCAACACTCACATCCCATGTATGAATTAAAAAAAAACGTACAGTAACCCGCCCTCTCTCTATCCCCCTCCACTTCGTGGATGAACTCAATGCTATGGCCAGAGATCCAATTGCCAAGACAAAGAATAGTGGAGACAGTGGACACGCCTGTTTAATGTCTCTCCTCAGATGGAGGTATTTTGAATTTAAAGCGTTTGCATGGACCCTTGTAGTGGGGGCCGGATACAAGAGCCGGTTCCAAGTTGTAAATCTTGGCCCAAAGCCAAACCTCCCCAAGACCTCAAAGAGCCTCACTCCACCCGAACAAACTCCTTCTCCGCCTCTAGTGAGATAATCACCTCCTTTCAGGGGATAGAGAGAGAGACAAAACCACATTGAGTAGCTTCCCAACATTCCCAAACCCTGTCTGCTCCTCGGATATGACCCCTGTAGGCAGGGTTCCATGCGCCCAACCAAGACCTTCGCCAACAGCTTTGCATCTATTACTTAGAACTTAGAACAGTACAGCACAGAACAGGCCCTTCGGCCCTCAACGTTGTGCCGAGCAATGATCACCCTACTCAAACCCACATATCCACCCTATACCCGTAACCCAACAACCCCCCCCCTAACCTTACTTTTTAGGACAGTACGGGCAATTTAGCATGGCCAATCCACCTAACCCGCACATCTTTGGACTGTGGGAGGAAACCGGAGCACCCGGAGGAAACCCACGCAGACACGGGGAGGACGTGCAGACTCCGCACAGACAGTGACCCAGCCGGGAATCGAACCTGGGACCCTGGAGCTGTGAAGCATTTATGCTAACCACCGTGCTACCCTGCTGCCCCTGTTCAGTAATTGAGGTGATGCGACCCACACTCTGTCCGATCCTTATCCTTCTTTAAATGAAGGAGATTGTTGCCTGAGCCAATGAGATAGCAACCTCTCCTGAGTCATGGAATCCTCAAACATCTGGGGCCAGCAACTCGGAAAACCTTTTCTAAAATGACTCCTTAAGGGAGAATACCCCTCTGCTACTGCCTCCCCACATTACAATCAGAACTCTAACAATCTCTTATTATATTCCTGGCTACTTTACTCATATTGCATTTTTTCCCCTTTTATCAACTTTTTGTTGGGCCTTTGCTGGGATTTAAAACATTCTCAATCCTCAGAGATGTGTTGAACATTTTGAATTGTTTCTTTAAATATTTTCCACTGTTCATTTATCTCCATAAATGGAGATTTTAGTCTATTTACCCACTTAACCGTAGCTCGTTCTGACCTTATACCTATGTGATTGGCTTTGTTTAATATTCAGATTATTGTTTGCGATTGGAACAGCCTAATAATCAGTGCCAAGCCATTCGGGGCAGATGTTAGGAAACATTTGCACACACAGGGTAGTAGTGGTTTGGAAACATTTGCACACACACAGGGTAGTTGAAGTTTGGAAACATTTGCACACACACATGGTAGTAGAGGTTAGGAAACATTTGCACACACAGGGTAGTAGAGGTTAGGAAACATTGGCACACATACAGGGTAGTAGAGTTAGGAAACATTTGCACACACACAGGGTAGTAGAGGTTAGGAAACATTTGCACACACAGGGTAGTAGAGGTTAGGAAACATTGGCACACACACAGGGTAGTAGAGGTTAGGAAACATTGGCACACACACAGGGTAGTAGAGGTTTGGAAGTCTCTTCCACAAATGGCAATCGATGCTCGATCAGAATTGACAAAGGATCATCAGGATTTGAAACGTTAGCTCTTTTCTCCCCCTACTGTTATAGGCCAAGGTTTAGAGAACCCCAAAGTGTATCATGGAGTTCACCTGACCCACAACTTTTACTATATTATGGTCTGGGGAGCACACAGCCCACTCTACATCAGAAATGGAAAAGTATTTTTAAAAACAAAACAATGTTTATTCTATGAACTCAAGTTAACCTTTTTAAAACATACAGTGAACATCTTAGCAACCATTAATTCAAATACAACCCCCAAAGACTACAACACTAAGTAATCCTTAAGCTGTCCTTTTAACATCCATAAGACTTTAAAAAAACCTTTAAACAGAAGCACATCAGGTTAAAGTCACTACTGAGAGTAGTTATTCGTTTTAAATCACCAAAGGATCGATTTACAATCTTTAGATCACAGAGAGAGAGACTCATACACCTTTTGGCTGTGACTGCAGCTATCCAGCTCTGAAAACGAAACTAAAACACACCCTGCAGCAAACAGCCTAAAACGAAAGTAAAAAAGCTGATAGACAGACCAGCTCCACCCACACTCTGACATCACTGATAAACACCCATTTCTTAAAGGTACATTTCTTAAACACTCATTTCTTAAAGGTACTCTCACAAGACACGACAGTTGCTTCCAGACGTGTTGAGATTTTCCAGCATTTTTCTTTGGTTTCAGATTCCAGAATCCGCAGTAATTTGCTTTTGACAATGTGGGGGGTAGGATCAGTAAATTTGCGTATGACACACAAATTGGTCTGGTGGTTAACAGTGAGGTTGAGTGTCTTGGGTTACAGCAAGAAATGGACGGGATATTCAAATGGGCAGATAAGTGACAGATGGAAGTTAACCCTGAAAGCTATAAGGTCATACATTTTCGAAGGAGCAATTTGACAAGGGAGTATATTACGAAAGGTCTGACACTGGGAAGTTCCGAAGAACAAAGGGACCTTGGCGTGTTTGTCCAGAGATCTCTGAAGGCAGAAGGACAGGTTAATAAGGTGGTGAAAAAGGCATTTGGGACACTGGCTTTTATCAATCAAGGCACAGATTACAAAAGCAGGGAGGTCATGTTGGAGTTGGAGAACTTTGGTGAAGCCACAGCTGGAGTACTGTGTGCAATTCTGGTTGCTATATAATAATAATCATAATAATCTTTATTGTCACAAGTAGGCTAACATTAACACTGCAATGAAGTTACTGTGAAAAGCCCCTAGTTGCCTGTTCGGGTACACAGAGGGAGAATTCAGAATGTCCAAATGACCTAACAGCACGTCTTTGGACTGTGGGAGGAAACCGGAGCACCCGGGAGGAAACCCACACAGACACGGGGAGAACGTGCAGACTCCGCACAGACAGTGACCCAGCGGGGAATCGAACCTGGGACCCTGACGCTGTGAAACAACAGTGCTAACCACTGTGCTACCGTGCCACCCATATAGGAAGGTTGTGATTGTACTGGAGGGGGTGCAGAGGCGATTCACCAGGATGTTGCCTGAGATGGCGGGACTGTCATATGAGGAGAGATTGACTATGTTGGGATTGTTCTCACTAGAGTTCCGAAGAATGAGGGGGGATCTCCTTGAGACTTATAAAATTCTAACAGGACTAGACAGGGTAGATGCAGGGAAGATGTTACCAATGATGGGTGTGTCCAGAACCAGGGGTCACAGTCTGAGGGTTCAGGGTAAACCATTTCGGACGGAGATGAGGAGACATTTCGTCACACAAAGAGTGGCGAGCCTGTGGGATCCATTACCACAGGAAGTAGTTGATGCTAAAACATTGATATTCAAGAGGCGGCTGGATATAGCACTTGGGGAAAATGGGATCAAAGGCTCTGGGGAGAAAGCAGGATTAGGCTATTGAGTTGGATGATCAGCTATGATCGTGATGAATTGCGGAGCAGACTCGAAGGGCCAAAAGGTCTCCTCCTGCTCCTACCTTCTATGTATCTATGAACATTTAAATTATAAAGAGAGGTTAGATAGCCTTGGGGTTGTTTTGTCTGGAGCAGAAAAGACTGAGGGGCGACCTGATCGAGGTGGACAAGATTATGAGGGGCATGGACCGGGTGGATAGGGAGCAGCTGTTCCCCTTAGTTGAAGGGTCAGTCACAAGGGGACACTAGATCAAAGTGAGGGGTGGGAGGTTCAGCGGAGGATTTGAGGTAAAACCTTTTTACCCAGAGGGTGGTGTGGGTCTGGAACACACTGCCCAGGAGGGTGGTAGAGGCGGGATGTCTCACATCCTATAAAAAGTATCTGGATGAGCACTTGGCACGTCATAGAATTCAAAGCTCTGGGCCAAGTACTAGAAAATAGGATTAGGTGGACAGATCAAGGCCTTTCATGTGTCGGTGCAGACTCGATGGGTCGAAGGGCCTTTTCTGCACTGTAGTATTCTGTGATTGTGTTTCAGAGTTGCTAATTGACCTGACCTGAGGAGGCACCCCCATCCCCCCAAGGTGCGTTGTGCTGTTCGGTTTGGTCCAGCGATGACAAATATGTGATGGACTTGGCTGGCAGTCAACCAGTTACTTTAAATTCCTGGGACTTAACAGATCGTCGATGCTGATTGATGGTAATCATTCTGAAATGTATCACTTGTGTAAGTTTCCAGTTTTTATTTTTAGCAACAGCCCAAGGCCAGAGCTCTAAATTCTCTCTTACCTGATGGATTCTTTCTGAAGATCCCGGATAAAGACCTTTCCCTTGATGGTTAACCTGCAGGAGGATCCAGTCCCACACAAGCTGCAGGTAGAGGGGGTTGTTTGAAAACCCTTTTTAAATTCTCACCTGGAGAGCTCTAGTCTTATCACAGTGAGGCTGATAGTCAATTTGGTAGAGGTGGGAGCAAGTTAGAATTGAACAGACCTGAGGGGGGATCTTCTGTGTGAAGGTCTAGGTCAATACAAGTTAAAATGACTCCCTAGAGGGGATCACAGCCTGAGAGTCTGGCCTGAATGTTCCAGCCAGAAGATCCTAACCAACTGGTGTTTTCAGCGTTCCACGTCCTGAGAAGATAGGCAGCTACAAGGATCTTAATATCAGCAACAAGGACACTTTTCCCTCTTTCTTCCATTTTTAATCCCTATCATTTTACCCCTTTCCCTTTCCCCTGTGCGTGTACCTGTCTAGTGTGTATTTGGGTCGAGCGTTGGACAATAAAGGCGGAGAGAAGTAACAGATTGGTTGGCCAGTATTCTATTATAATCATTGCATGTCTTATCTCCATTGTTGCGACAAGTAAACAGATTTTGGGGTTTTACTTACAAATCTGGTGCCTGCAAGTCATTGGAGCAGGTCAAGGGTCAAAACTCTCGGAAACTACAGACAAATAATTGGTTAATTCACTTGTGTTGGGACTCTGGGGCCTGTAGGACTGGAATTGACCGGGGCCTGTGGGACTGGAATTGACCGGGGCCTGTGGGGCTGGAATTGACCGGGGCCTGTGGGACTGGAATTGACCGGGGCCTGTGGGGCTGGAATTGACCGGGGCCTGTGGGACTGGAATTGACCGGGGCCTGTGGGACTGGAATTGACCGGGGCCTGTGGGGCTGGAATTGACCGGGGCCTGTGGGACTGGAATTGACCGGGGCCTGTGGGACTTGAATTGACCGGGGCCTGTGGGACTTGAATTGACCGGGGCCTGTGGGACTTGAATTGACCGGGGCCTGTGGGGCTGGAATTGACCGGGGCCTGTGGGGCTGGAATTGACCGGGGCCTGTGGGGCTGGAATTGACCGGGGCCTGTGGGACTGGAATTGACCGGGGCCTGTGGGGCTGGAATTGACCGGGGCCTGTGGGGCTGGAATTGACCGGGGCCTGTGGGACTGGAATTGACCGGGGCCTGTGGGGCTGGGATTGACCGGGGCCTGTGGGACTGGAATTGACCGGGGCCTGTGGGACTGGAATTGACCGTGCACTCGCCCAGGGTATCGTAACAATTTAGATTTATAGATTTTTAGAGGTTTACAACACAGAAGGAGACCCTTGGTGTCCACACCGGTCAGCAAAGATCTGACTACGCTAATCCCATTTTCTCGAAGTAGGCCCATAACCGTAAAGGTTCTGGCAGCGCAAGTGAATATCTAAATAAATGGTGGAAGGCAGCCACTCTGCACTTATTAACTCCAAAGGGGTTAATGGTAAAGTATCATTTGTTTGAAGTTGTCACTAAGGTTGTGCAGAGAGAGGTAAGGAGTATTTCTGCACACAGTGGGTGGCGTTATCATCTGGACATGGATGTAGGAAGGTTAATCAGCAAGTTCACAGATGACACACAAATTGGTGGTATGGTAAATAGTTTGCTCCATGGTGGTTAAACATCGCCTGGTGTGACCCAGAATCCGCAGTCCAGCCTGTAAACCTCCAACACATTTGCTGCAGATTCAGACACTGGGGCCGAGAAGGGGCATAATTTGCTGCCTCTGTTTTTTCTGAGCCCCTTTTCTCAGACACCTATGGTTTTAGTTGCTGTGACCTTTCCAATGCCCTTCCAGACAGGCTGCAGAGGTCAGAACCATCAGTCAGTGCTTCTCAGCAAGCACGATGATTGGTTAGCTGAGCAAAATGAATCTGGTCTAAAATTCAACCTCTGGAAGGTCTCTGGCTGTGCCCCTTGTCCCCTGCTTCTTTGGATGGGACAGGACTGGGGCTCTCAAAATTCAAAAACAGCTGCTCCCCCACTGTTACCAGATTCCTGAATGAGCCTCTCATAGACTTAACTGATCTCTCTACACATCTTCCCTACTGAGTAACACTACACTCCATATGCTTCACTCGGTGTCTGTCCATGTATTTACTTTGTATTTATGTATGTCCTATGCTTTTTCATGTATGGAACGATGTGTCTGGACTGTATGCAGAACAATCCTTTCACTATACCTCGGTACACGTGACAATGAACCCAAATCCAACAGAATAGATCAGGGTGGCCTTTCCTCCTCATCACTGCCATAGCTGTTGGAAGGTATCGATAATTTGGCAAAGAGGGATTTGAGCACTCGTAATAGTCCCAAAGATTTACTTGCAAGATATTCCCAATGTACCTGTCTCTAAAGGTGGGAAAGAGTTCTCTGGTAGACAGATTGGCATCACGTAGTCTGTTATTGTCACTTTCTTTGGCAGCTCCAACAGGGCAATGTCAAATTCAAATGTTGATCCATTGTAACGAGGGTGAGGGATAATTCGTTCAGCATGAAACACTTGTTCTGTATCTTCCTGTCTCAATGTTTTCTGCCTTCCTACAACACAGAGGCCGGGGGTGAGAGAAAATAAACACAATCCACGGGTTCCAATCTGAGATAAATGACAGTCTGAAGTTTCTGATTAGATTTTTCACTGCATTCACTGCAATTGTCCCAATCTCAGCAAGAGGTCTCACAATTTGAAGGGCAAATAGGATTCAGTGTAATTTGAGATTTGGGGGTCTTTTGTGTTGGAAGCACGTCCCACCCGAAACAAATCTTGAGGCATGTTTCTACCATCGTGCTCACTTATTGGCCGGGATTCTCCGAGCCTTCACGGCGAAATCATGCTGAGCGCGGGGGTGGAGAATGGGGCCTCAGACCCGCGATCGCGTCCGACGCCGGGATGCGAACCTCTGGTGCCCGTAAATCGGCACCAGTCGCACCCACGCGTGTGCGGTCGATGCAGCGCCAGTCGGGGCCGTTGAAAGAGTTCCCGCCAGCATGGTTCACGAATGGTTCCACCCGGCGGGCGCTGGCCGTCCTGGTGGGGGGCAGGGGCAATCAGTCTCCAGGCGGGGAAGGGGTGGCCTCCACGACGTTCAGGCCCACGATCGGGGGCCATTGGTCGACGGATGTGCGCGATCTGGCGGGGGGGGAACTACCTTCTTCCGCGCGGGCCGGCTGTGTGGCTCCGCCATGTTGCACGGCCCCGCCGCCACAGCCGGCCGTTGCGCGCATGCACGGACCCGTGGCCGGTAGAGCAGGGCCGCGTATAGGCAGCAGGAGCTGCGTGGAGCACATTGGCACCGTGCTGCCCCCTGTGGGCCACAGAATCGCTGGGCCAAGAGACCCAGTGACACTGGCACAAAACACTCCGGTGTTTACACCGGTGTCAACACTTAGCCGCGTTTTTGGAGAATCCCGACCACTGATTTTTGAAGAGGCTTCAAAAATTAAACTAAACTAAAACTTTTGTGTGGGAGTAAGCTGTTAAATATATTTGGAATGATTTTGAACTTTTTCTTAAACTATCACCATGGGTCTGACTATTGTGTTATATGGCCGGAAACCAGGGGGAAGGATCGATCTGGTGCCAACCTTTATCCAATTTCTATTTACAAACATTATAAATATACAACCCGTAACTCAGCAGCCACAATTGACGGAGAATCCTGCAGAGGAACTAACTGTTCTGGTATCACCGTATTTGCTAGCCGTACCACAGGAGGGTCGCTCTGTGAACTGTCGACATCTTCCCCTGCCTCACTCTAGCCATCGCTAACCCTTTCCATTACTCGTACCACCTGACACACTGGTACCTTCCTATCTTCTTCCATACAATGATATTTCTTCAATATATTTATGTGTCATAATGGCTCCTTACTCCTCCTATGGTCTGCAGTATCTATGAGGTAAGTCAGCTCACTCACTCTCCTAAATACCTTTTAGGGGCCGCTGAATTTTGCTTTCAGAGGTTCATCCTGTAAAGGCAACAATACCAGTCCCTCATCTCCAGCTTGGAATGTTCTGGGTGGCATGTTTGTCCACCCACATTTCCATTTGTGCTCTCCAAACCTTTAAATGCTTTTGGGCTACCTGACAAGCTCCCGTGAATCTTTCCAGCAACGGGGACACCTCATCCAACATTGAGGATTCATCCTGTTGTTTTAGAAACTTCTCTTTCATCAATTTTAACGGACCCCGTACTTCATGGTCAGATTCAATTGGGCTAAATCCAGTAGATTCATTCGGAGAATCTCTGCTGGCAAATAGTAAACAATCCAATCCCTTGTCCCAATCTCTTGGAGATTCAGGGTAATCGGCCCGAATCATGGTTTTGAGAGTCTTGAATGAGAGATGATATCTCTCCAAAGCTCCCCGAGTGTGTGGGTGAAAGGTGGTCAACTTTAGTTATTTGATACCTAAACTATGAAATATGTCCTGGAAGATTTGAGACAAAGTTAGAATCCTGTTCAGATTGTACTTCTAAGGATTGGCCATAGAGTGTGAAAAACTGTGTCAACTTTTCCACTACTACCTTAGCTGTCATTGTTCTTAATCGTATAGGTTACGGAAATCAGGTAGCCATATCCATGACCGTAAGAATGTACCTGATGCCCTGCCTTCGTTAGGGCAAGGTCCTACACAATCTACCAATGCTCAACAAAATTGTTCTTCAATCACTGGCATGGGTGTTAAAGGTGCGAGTTTAATCACATGTTGTGGTTTCCCTTTCAGCTGTCGGGTATGACTCTTTCTACAGAACCGCACTACTGGCTAGGGAAATTGCAGAAGCACTAATGATAATTTACCAAAATTCACTAGACTCTGGGGTGGTCTCGGCAGATTGGAAATTAGCAAACGTGACATCACTGTTTAAAAAAGGAGGTAGGCAGAGAGCAGGAAATTATAGGCCAATGAGCTTAACTTCGGTAGTAGGAAAGATGCTGGAATCTATCATCAAGGAAGAAATAGCGAGGCATCTGGATAGAAATTGTCCCATTGGGCAGACGCAGCATGGGTTCATAAAGGACAGGTCGTGCCTAACTAATTTTGTGGAATTTTTTGAGGACATTACCAGTGCAGTAGATAATGGGGAGCCAATGGATGTGGTATATCTGGATTTCCAGAAAGCCTTTAACAAGGTGCCACACAAAAGGTTGCTGCATAAGATAAAGATGCATGGCATTAAGGGTAAAGTAGTAGCATGGATCGAGGATTGGTTAATTAATAGAAAGCAAAGAGTTGGGATTAATGGGTATTTCTCTGGTTGGCAATCAGTAGCTAGTGGTGTCCCTCAGGGATCTGTGTTGGGCCCACAATTGTTCACAATTTACATAGATGATTTGGAGTTGGGGACCAAGGGCAACGTGTCCAAGTTTGCAGATGGCACTAAGATGAGTGGTAAAGCGAAAAGTGCAGAGGATACTGGAAGTCTGCAGAGGGATTTGGATAGGTTAAGTGAATGGGCTAGGGTCTGGCAGATGGAATACAATGTTGACAAATGTGAGGTTATCCATTTTGGTAGGAATAACAGCAAACGGGATTATTATTTAAATGATAAAATATTAAAGCATGCCGCTGTGCAGAGAGACCTGGGTGTGCTAGTGCATGAGTCACAGAAAGTTGGTTTACAGTTGCAACAGGTGATTAAGAAGGCAAATGGAATTTTGTCCTTCATTGCTAGAGGGATGGAGTTTAAGACTAGGGAGGTTATGTTGCAATTGTATAAGGTGTTAGTGAGACCATGCCTGGAGTATTGTGTTCAGTTTTGGTCTCCTTACTTGAGAAAGGATATACTGGCACTGGAGGGTGTGCAGAGGAGATTCACTAGGTTAATTCCAGAGCTGAAGGGGTTGGATTATGAGGAGAGGTTGAGTAGACTGGGACTGTACTCGTTGGAATTTAGAAGGATGAGGGGGGATCTTATAGAAACATTAAAAATTATGAAGGGACCAGATAGGATAGATGCGGGCAGGTTGTTTCCACTGGTGGGTGAAAGCAGAACTAGGAGACGTAGCCTCAAAATAAGGGGAAGTAGATTTAGGACTGAGTTTAGAAGGAACTTCTTCACCCAAAGGGTTGTGAATCTATGGAATTCCTTGCCCAGTGAAGCAGTTGAGGCTCCTTCATTAAATGTTTTTAAGGTAAAGATAGATAGTTTTTTGAAGAATAAAGGGATTAAGGGTTATGGTGTTCGGGCTGGAAAGTGGAGCTGAGTCCACAAAAGATCAGCCATGATCTCATTGAATGGCGGAGCAGGCTCGAGGGGCCAGATGGCCTACTCCTGCTCCTAGTTCTTATGTTCTTACGCAGTCCTGGCCAGGGAAAATGCCCGTTGACACATTCCTGAGTTTTCTGAATTCCCGTATGTCCTGCCATTGGTAACTCGTGCCACCCGCAGTATTTCCCGATGAGATTTGGGTGGTACCACTATCTGATGAACAACCGTCCATTCCTCGTCCACAGGTCTATGAAGATGTTCTTCACTTCCTCATCATAACTCTGTTCTTAATGTAACAGCTCTCTGGAACCCCCTCAGTCTCACCTTCTGTGAGAGCTGGCTGTTCATCTGTGTAACTCTGGACCTCAATTAATGAAGTCCTACCAAACACTTCCTTGGAATTATCTTCATCCTCAAGGATTGTTTCGGCTATTCCATCATCTGATTGTGGGGTGACTTTAATCTCTGGGTGTGAACTTTGTGTAGCCATTGTCCTGGTTGCCACACATGATGGAACAATATCTGGAAATTGTTCCTGTAGCTGTTCTGCCTCCTCATCTTCCCTCGGACTCTATGTAATCAAGGGTTTAGCTACAACCTTCCCTCCTGCCAAATTATTCCACAAAAGTAAGTCTGCTACATCCTTTTCCTCAGACTTTGGTAGGGCCTGTACATATTTAAACATATCCCCATAAAGATTTTGACTGGGAAAGGTTATTTTTCCCTTTCTTCCATTGCTATTTTTTCCCTTTCCACATCATGTTTACTCATTTCAACGTCCTTTTGAAAAACTCTTTCCCGCATCGCCATTTAAAAGTTATCCCTCTCACGGTTGAACTGCAACCAAATTATCTCCTGATCGGTTTCCCCACCAGAAATTGTTCCTGAAGCCACATTTCCTGGACTACCTTCTCGTGAGCTCTCCTGTGTTTATAATAAACCCAGCGACTCAATGAATACATTGAATATTACTGCCTTTAATTCACCTGCCAATTCAATTAACTTGTCTTGTCAAAGCCCTTCTAAATGAACCCAAGCCAGGTCCTCCACCTGAAGAAACGCCTAGTTGCCCCAGCCCCTGCCAAAGCTCCCCTTGCTCGCGGATCACCCCCCCTCACCCCCGACTGTGGTGGCGTTGAACTCAGTCCGCAGCCGCCACACTGGGGGGGGGGGGGGGGGGTTTCCCCCAAAAAGGCACGCGCACCCCATGCCTTTGGGAACCTGGTCCATCGGGGGTGGAGCATACGGGAAGGGCCTCAGCTTCCATCCCGACGACCTGGGACGTACTCTCCGTGTACGCCGTTTCGGAGCATCGCAAAAACGGGGATTCTCCGACCAGTCGCCGAACGTGATTTTGCTGTCAGAGACATGAATCCCATCCACGGGGCGGATTCTTCACCCCGCCGCGCCAGATTTCTGGTTCAGCACGCCGGCGGGATGCTCCGTTTTGCCGGCTGGTTAATGGGGTTTCCCATTGTGGGGTAGCCCCACGCCGTCGGGAGACCCCCGGGGCTGCCGGCAAAATGGAGAATCCCGTCGGTGGAGAATCCAGCCCCGGATCTTTGATTGAGATGGATGTCTCCCAGTTAGTTTATTTCATTGGTGATGGGATGTGAGCCAATCCCTGAGGGCAGTTACGAGTCAAACACATTGCTGTGGGTCTGGAGTCACATGTAGGCCAGACCGGGTAAGGACGGCAGATTTCCTTTCCCAAAGGGCATTAGTGAACCAGATGGGTTTTTACGACAATCGACAATGGTTTCATGATCATCATTAGACTTTTAATTTCAGATCTCTTTTATTATGCTCCTGTATTATCTTGATAAACTACGGAGTGCAATGTGTTACTCAAACCTTGGTTACTGATGAGGTCTTCTGAATCTCGATGAAGAAGACTTGAACTTGTCCAGTGGTAACAAAAGGTTTATTGAGTAACTATAACAATAATTGCATGAGTTCTTTACTTTAACATTGATACTAGTGATAAGGTTAACAAGGTCTAACAACAGTAGCTACACTAACCATCTGAGCTAATCTGATACTCCTGGTCACAGTACATCCAAAAGAGAGAGAGAGAGAGACCCAATGCGATTTCTTTTATACCTCTGTTGGTCCAACCCTCTAATGATCATGTGGTGCTACTGATTACACATTAACCCCTTATGTACATGCACATACAGAGATCACTGCAAGATCTTTGTTGAATTCAAATTTCACCATCTGCCATGGTGGGATTCGAACCCAGAGTAATCTCTGGATTACTAGTCCAGTGACACTATCTCTGCGCCACCCCCTCACCAAGGTGAGGCCTCCAGTTGGGTTTTTTATTTTCCTTCAGTTTGTAATGATGGTCACTGCAGACTCACAGGGACAGCAGGGAACCGGCAGCAGAGAGAGGGAGAGACACGGCTTCTCTTCCTTCCAGGGTCCAGAGGCTTCTGCCAGGTTCTCTCCAAAAAAACCCACCTGGCAGGACCCAATCACTGACTGTTGTCAGGCAGAATACTGATCCTGGCCAACCCACCAGTTGCCAGTTGGTCAATCGAACCAACCTCCTCAAAATGGGTTCCGAAGATTCACCCAGCGCTGACGAGTCTGATTTCTGCCCTCCAAAATACAAAATCTACTCACACACTCTCCTGACCAGCACTCTCCTGCTTAACGACACATTCCAATTATTGATCCACAGACTAAAAATTAAAAAATGAAAGAAAAGGAAATATACGGGAAGGACTCTTACAAAAGGCCCCAACATCTCCCGTATTCCTACTTAGTGTGAATGCCCCTCCCCCCCCTCGCACTGCTCAGCAATGTACCTCCTGGGGCTATGCTCACATCCGAGCCCTCGGCATCCTGCGTGCGCGGGGGGGGGGGGGGGGGGGGGGGTGAACAGCTGATGACCCCGGAAGAAAGCTGCATAGACTCCAGCTCCGCCTTCAACACCACTATCCCAACAAGACTAATAACGAAACTCCGCAATCCTGGACTTGACCCCTCCCTGTGCAGCTGGATCCTCGCCTTCCTCACCAACAGACCGCAATCTGTCAGGATCAGCAACAGCACCTCCTCCTCAATAGTGCTCAACACCACACACACTCCCGTCTGCATCAAACGCTCTGAAGTGGAGATGGTCGATAGCTTTAAGTTCCTGTGGGTCACCATCATCAACAGTCTGTCCTGGTCCACTCGCGTTGATACAACAGCCAAGAAAGCCCAACAACGTCTCTACCTCCTAAAGAAGCTAAAGAAATTTGGCATGTCTGCATCTACTCTCACAAACTTCTACAGATGTGCGATAGAGAGCATCCTATCCGGCTGCATCACAGCCTGGTATGGCAACTGCTCGGCCCAAGATCGCCAGAAACTGCAGAGCGTGGTGAACTCAGCCCAACGCATCACACAAGCTCGCCACCCTCACATTGATTCTGTCTACACCTCCTGCTGCCTCAGGAAGGCAGACAGCATTGTCAGAGACCCCTCCCACCCAGGCATTGCCTTCTTCCAGACCCTTCCATCAGGCAGAAGGTACAGAAGTCTGAAGACCCACAAATCCAGACATAGGAACAGCTTCTTCCCCACAGCTACTAGACTCCTCAACGACTCCCCCCTCGGACTGATCTGTTCCCTGTAAGAACACTATTCACGATGCCCTATGCTGCTCTTGCTCATGTATTCGCTTTGTTTGGCCCCTTGTTCCGCACTGTAACTAATCACTGTTTGTCGATGTACCATTTGTCAATGTTCTTTGTCGATTATTCTTGTGTCTACAGTGTACGTACTGTGTACGTTCCCTTGGCTGCAGAAATATACTTTTCACTGTACTTCGGTAAATGTGACAATAAATCAAATCAAAAATCAAATCAAATTAAACATATTTAAATGAATTTAAATTGATGATAATCAGGTAATCAGGGGCTGTTTAGCTCACTGGGCTAAATCGCTGGCTTTTAAAGCAGACTAAGCAGGCCAGCAGCACGGTTCGATTCCCGTACCAGCCTCCCCGAACAGGCGCCGGAATGTGGCGACTAGGGGTTTTTCACAGTAACTTCATTGAAGCCTACTCGTGACAATAAGCGATTTTCATTTCATTAATGCCCGAGGTCCTGGGAACATCACGTTCTGAGATCTCACGGGAGTAAACCCCATCCTGGCCCATGGCCAACAGGGCCAGAATATCGACCTTCATTGATGCCCAAGCCCAGTCCCTGTCCATTTCTCTGTGATTTTGACTATAATAACCCTTTGATCTTTGTTCAGTATTCTGGAACATAAGAAACCGCAGCAGGAGTTTGGCCCACTGACCCTGCTCCGCTATCCAGTACCACCATGGAGGCTCCTCTGCTTCAGCTCCTCATTTCCACCACTCCCCATATCCCTTCATTTCCTGAGAAAAGTCCACCAGCTGGCGATGTGTGCCAGCGATATGCTCCATGCCCCCTGTCCCGTGCCCCCCCTATAGGGGTCACTGTGGACATTGCCCTTGGGCGGGCTGCCTGATACCACGCTGGGAGGTTATGGCCAGTTGGGTGGGCGGGGACGGGGGGGGACGGGGGGGGGGGGGGACGGGGGGTACGGCAGTGGATAGGGTGCGGGAGTGGGGGCTGGGATGGGAGGGTGGTGAGGTGGGTTGGTGGGGGCTGGGATGGGAGGGTGGTGAGGTGGGTTCGTGGGGGCTGGAGGCGGGGGTGGTGAGGTGGGTTGGTGGGGGCTGGGATGGGAGGGTGGTGAGGTGGGTTGGTGGGGGCTGGAGGCGGGGGTGGTGAGGTGGGTTGGTGGGGGCTGGGGGTGGTGAGGTGGGTTGGTGGGGGCTGGGGGTGGTGAGGTGGGCTGGTGGGGGCTGGCAGCGGGGGGTGGTGAGGTGGTTTGGTGGGGGCTGGAAGCGGGGGTGGTGAGGTGGGTTGGTGGGGGCTAGGATGGGAGGGTGGGGGCTGGGGGTGGTGAGGTGGGTTGGTGGGGGCTGGGGGTGGTGAGGTGGGTTGGTGGGGGCTGGGGTGGTGAGGTAGGTTGGTGGGGGCTGAAGGCGGGGGTGGTGAGGTGGGTTGGTGGGGGCTGGGGGCGGGGGTGGTGAGGTGGGTTGGTGGGGGCTAGGATGGGAGGGTGGGGGCTGGCGGTGGTGAGGTAGGTTGGTGGCGGCTGGGGGCGGGGGGTGGTGAGGTGGGTTGGTGGGGGCTGGGATGGGATGGTGGTGAGGTAGGTTGGTGGGGGCTGGGGGCGGGGGGTGGTGAGGTGGGTTGGTGGGGGCTGGGGGCTGGGGGTGGTGAGGTGGGTTGGTGGGGGCTAGGATGGGAGGGTGGGGGCTGGGATGGGAGGGTGGTGAGGTGGGTTGGTGGGGGCTGGGGGCGGGGGGTGGTGAGGTGGGTTGGTGGGGGCTGGGGGCGGGGGTGGTGAGGTGGGTTGGTGGGGGCTGGGATGGGAGGGTGGGGGCTGGGGGTGGTGAGGTAGGTTGGTGGGGGCTGGGGGCGGGGGTGGTGAGGTGGGTTGGTGGGGCTGGGGCCGGGGGTGGTGAGGTAGGTTGGTGGGGGCTGGGGGGGGGGGTGAGGTGGGTTGGTGGGGGCTGGAGGCGGGGGTGGGGGCTGGGGGTGGTGAGGTGGGCTGGTGGGGGCTGGGGGTGGTGAGGTGGGTTGATGGGGGCTGGGGGCGGGGGTGGTGAGGTAGGTTGGTGGGGGCTAGGATGGGAGGGTGGGGGATGGGGGTGGTGAGGTGGGTTGGTGGGGGCTGGGGGTGGTAAGGTGGGTTGGTGGGGGCTAGGATGGGGTTGGTGGGGGCTGGGGGTGGTGAGGTGGGTTGGTGGGGGCTGGAGGCGGGGGTGGTGAGGTGGGTTGGTGGGGGCTAGGATGGGAGGGTGGGGGCTGGGGGTGGTGAGGTGGGTTGGTGGGGGCTGGGGGTGGTGAGGTGGGTTGGTGGGGGCTGGGGGAGGTGAGGTGGGTTGGTGGGGGCTGGGGGCGGGGGTGGTGAGGTGGGTTGGTGGGGGCGGGGGTGGTGAGGTGGGTTGGTGGGGGCTGGGGGCGGGGGTGGTGAGGTGGGTTGGTGGGGGCTAGGATGGGAGGGTGGGGGCTGGGGGTGGTGAGGTGGGTTGGTGGGGGCTGGGGGTGGTGAGGGTGGTGAGGTGGGTTGGTGGGGGCTGGGGTGGGAGGGTGGGGGCTGGGGGCGGGGGTGGTGAGGTGGGTTGGTGGGGGCGGGGGGCTGAGGGTGGTGAGGTGGGTTGGTGGGGGCTGGGGTGGTGAGGTAGGTTGGTGGGGGCTGGAGGCGGGGGTGGTGAGGTGGGTTGGTGGGGGCTGGGATGGGAGGGTGGGGGCTGGGGGCGGGGGTGGTGAGGTGGGTTGGTGGGGCGGGGGGCTGGGGGTGGTGAGGTGGGTTGGTGGGGGCTGGAGGTGGTGAGGTGGGTTGGTGGGGCCTGGGGGCGGGGGGTGGTGAGGTGGGTTGGTGGGGGCTGGGATGGGAGGGTGGGGGCTGGGATGGGAGGGTGGGGGCTGGGATGGGAGGGTGGTGAGGTGGGTTGGTGGGGGCGGGGGGCTGGGGGTGGTGAGGTGGGTTGGTGGGGGCTGGGATGGGAGGGTGGTGAGGTGGGTTGGTGGGGGCGGGGGGTGGTGAGGTGGGTTGGTGGGGGCTGGGGGCGGGGAGGGTGGTGAGGTGGGTTGGTGGGGGCGGGGGGTGGTGAGGTGGGTTGGTGGGGGCTGGGGGCGGGGGTGGTGAGGTGGGTTGGTGGGGGCTGGGGGCGGGGGTGGTGAGGTGGGTTGGTGGGGGCTGGGGGCGGGGGTGGTGAGGTGGGTTGGTGGGGGCTGGGGGTGGTGAGGTGGGTTGGTGGGGGCTGGGGGCGGGGGTGGTGAGGTGGGTTGGTGGGGGCTGGGGGTGGTGAGGTGGGTTGGTGGGGGTGGGGGCTAGGATGGGAGGGTAGGGGCACCCATACGGCCGGTGTCACTCTGCAGAACCAGGGGCCAAGGTGGGTGGTCAGTGGGGTGCGCAGCAAGATGGCTGCCTTGCAGGCCAGGGCAATGGCCAGGCCCGTGGGGGTCACCCGGCCCCATGGCCCTTCCCTCTGGCACCCCCCTCGCCTCCAGCCAATCCAGCCTGTGCCCAGCCTGGTAGCCCACGGTCACGCCTCTCTACGTTCTAACTCCTCTTTCTCCTTCAGCAGCCACAATGCCGGTGTCCCAATTTCCCAAAGCACAAGTGAACCTCGCCGTCAGGAACATGGCTAATCAGAGGCGGAGAATCGCGGAGGCCCTGGAGAATACTGGGTCAGACCCGCTAATGACAATCAAACGGCGTTTACTGTACGTGCGGAGTGGAACGCATTGATGTCGCTGTCAAATTTGCCGTCAAATCAGCGGCCGCCACAATTTTGGCGTCAAAACTGAATCATCGCCCAATCGCATTTCCTGATTTTTGACGACAGCTGACGGAGAATCCTGCCCTGTGTGTTTGAGAGAGTGTGAGAGCGGGAGAGTGTGAGAGAGGGAGAGTGTGAGTGAGTGTGTGAGAGAGGGAGAGTGTGAGTGAGTGTGTGAGAGAGGGAGAGTGTGAGTGAGTGTGTGAGAGAGGGAGAGTGTGAGTGAGTGTGTGAGAGAGGGAGAGTGTGAGTGAGTGTGTGAGAGAGGGAGAGTGTGAGTGAGTGTGTGAGAGAGGGAGAGTGTGAGTGAGTGTGTGAGAGAGGGAGAGTGTGAGTGAGAGTGTGAGAGCGGGAGAGTGTGAGTGAGTGTGTGAGAGAGGGAGAGTGTGAGTGAGAGTGTGAGAGCGGGAGAGTGTGAGTGAGTGTGTGAGAGAGGGAGAGTGTGAGTGAGTGTGTGAGAGAGGGAGAGTGTGAGTGAGTGTGTGAGAGAGGGAGAGTGTGAGTGAGTGTGTGAGAGAGGGAGAGTGTGAGAGCGGGAGAGTTTGAGTGAGTGTGTGAGAGAGGGAGAGTGTGAGTGAGTGTGTGAGAGAGGGAGAGTGTGAGTGAGTGTGTGAGAGAGGGAGAGTGTGAGTGAGTGTGTGAGAGGGAGAGTGTGAGAGCGGGAGAGTGTGAGTGAGTGTGTGAGAGACGGAGAGTGTGAGAGCGGGAGAGTGTGAGTGAGTGTGTGAGAGCGGGAGAGTGTGAGAGAGGGAGAGTGTGAGTGAGT
>NC_052158.1:161774782-161862350 GCF_902713615.1 Scyliorhinus canicula
GATCCATTTGAGTCCTATGGCACAGGAAAAAGCAGATGGATTAGTCTTAATAATTACAATGATTTTTTTTGGATTTCTTTTAAAGTAAAAAACAACCAACAAGCGCCTTGTCCTCCTGGACTGAGTGAGAGAACGATGAACTGCTCCATAAATCTGACTCTGATATTATCGAGGTGAGGAAGAGCTCACTCGAGTTCCCCACAAAGACCCCCCCACCCAGGACACCTTTAATACCTCCAGCACCTCCTTCTCTGTAACATGTACACTCCTCAAGACATCACCATTTATTTCCCCAGTTCCTAACATCCATTTTGTTCTCACAGTAAATACCAATGAGAAATATTCATTTAGGATCTCACCCATTTCTTCTGGATCCATACATAGATGACCTTGTAGATCCTTAAGAGCCCCTACTCTCTCCCTCATTACTCCTTTATGTATTTGTAGAAGCTCTTTGGATTCACCTTTGCCTTATCTGTCACAGAAATCTCATGTCCCCTTTCTGCCCTCCTGATTTCTACTCCAGCAACCTCTGTACTCTTGAAGGGATCCACTTGATCCCAGCTGCCTGTGTGTGTCACATGCCACCTTCTTTTTGACCAGGTCCTCAATATCCTGAGTCATCCAGGGTCCCTCCTTCTACCAGCCTCACCCTTCACTCAAAAATAATAACAATAATAATCACATATTATTAAAAGGAATGTGCTGAATGTGCTAACACACCTTTGGAAGCCTCCCACTTACCTTTGCTGCCAACAGACTGGCCCAATCAACTTTTCAAAGTTCCTGTTTAATACCCTCGAAATTGGCCTTGCCCAATTTAGAATTGTAACTTTTGAGCCAAATTTATAATAATAAGAACATAAGAACTAGGAGCAGGAGTAGGCCATCTGGCCCCTCGAGCCTGCTCCGCCATTCAATTAGATCATGGTTTTTGGACTCAGCTCCACTTTCCGGCCCGAACACCATAACCCTTAATCCCTTTATTCTTCAAAAAATTATCTATCTTTATCTTGAAAACATTTAAT
The DNA here is from genome assembly GCF_902713615.1 of Scyliorhinus canicula. Taxonomy (NCBI): domain Eukaryota; kingdom Metazoa; phylum Chordata; class Chondrichthyes; order Carcharhiniformes; family Scyliorhinidae; genus Scyliorhinus; species Scyliorhinus canicula. The sequence continues at coordinate 161,775,811 of NC_052158.1, forward strand.
GAAGGTGCCTCAACTGCTTCACTGGGCAAGGAATTCCATAGATTCACAACCCTTTGGGTGAAGAAGTTCCTCCTAAACTCAGTCCTAAATCTACTTCCCCTTATTTTGAGGCTATGCCCCCTAGTTCTGCTTTCACCCACCAGTGGAAACAACCTGCCCGCATCTATCCTATCTATTCCCTTCATAATTTTATATGTTTCTATAAGATCCCCCCTCATCCTTCTGAATTGCAACGAGTACAGTCCCAGTCTACTCAACCTCTCCTCATAATCCAACCCCTTCAGCTCTGGGATTAACCTAGTGAATCTCCTCTGCACACCCTCCAGCGGCAGTACATAGAACATAGAACATATAAAGATACAGCACAGAACAGGCCCTTCGGCCCACGGTGTTGTGCCGAACGTTTGTCCTAGATTAAGAACAAATTAATCTTCATCCCATTATTCTACCGTAATCCATGTACCTATCCAATAGCTGCTTGAAGGTCCCTAATGTTTCCGACTCAACTACTTCCACAGGCAGTGCATTCCATGCCCCCACTACTCTCTGGGTAAAGGACCTACCTCTGACATCCCCCCACTATATCTTCCACCATTCACCTTAAATTTATGTCCCCTTGTAATGGTTTGTTCCACCCGAGGAAAAAGTCTCTGACTGTCTACTCCATGTATTCCCCTGATCATCTTATAAATCTCTATCAAGTCACCCCTCATCCTTCTCTGTTCTAATGAGAAAAGGCCTAGCACCCTCAACCTTTCCTCGTAAGGAACCTTTCCATTCCAGGCAACATCCTGGTAAATCTCCGTTGCAACTTTTCCAAAGCTTCCACATCCTTCCTAAAATGGGCTGGTTTAGCTCACTGGGCTAAAGCGCTGCCTTTTAAAGCAGACCAAGCAGGCCAGCAGCACGGTTCGATTCCCGTACCAGTCTCCCCGAACAGACGCCTGAATGTGGCGACTAGGGGCTTTTCACAGTAACTTCATTGAAGCCTACTCGTGACAATAAGCAATTTTGATCAAATGAGACGACCAGAACTGCACACACTACTCCAAATGTGGCCTTGCCAAGGTTTTGTACAGCTGCATCATCACCTCACAGCTCTTAAATTCAGTTCCTCTGCTAATGAACGCTAGCACACCATAGGCCTTCTTCACAGCTCTATCCATTTGAGTGGCAACTTTCATAGACCCCAAGATCTCTCTGTTCCTCCACATTGCCAAGAACCCTACCGTTAATCCTGTATTCCGCATTCATATTTGTCCTTCCAAAATAGACAACCTCACACTTTTCAGGGTTAAACTCCATCTGCCACTTCTCAGCCCAGCTCTGCATCCTATCTATGTCTCGTTGCAGTCGACAACAGCCCTCCTCACTACCCACAACTTCACCAATCTTCGTATCGTCTGCAAATTTACTGACCCACCCTTCAACTCCCTCATCCAAGTCGTTAATGAAAATCACAAACAGCAGAGGACCCAGAACTGATCCCTGTGGTACGCCACTGGTAACTGGGCTCCAGGCTGAATATTTGCCATCCACCACCACTCTCTGTCTTCTATTGGTTAGCCAGTTTGTTATCCAACTGGCCAAATTTCCCACTATCCCATGCCTCCTTACTTACTGCAGAAGCCTACCATGGGGAACCTTATCAAATGACTTACTAAAATCCATGTACACTACATCCACTGCTTTACCTTCATCCACATGCATGGTCACCTCCTCAAAGAATTCAATAAGACTTGTGAGGCAAGACCTACCCCTCATAAATCCGTGCTGACTATCCCTAATCCAGCAGTGTCTTTCCAGATGCTCAGAAATCCTATCCCTCAGTACCCTTTCCATTACTTTGCCTACCACTGAAGTAAGACTAACTGGCCTGTAATTCCCAGGGTTATCCCTATTCCCTTTTGTGATCAGGAGCACGACATTCGCCACTCTCCAATCCCCTGGTACCACCCCTGTTGACAGTGAGGACAAAAGATCATTGCCAACGGCTCTGCAATTTCATTTCTTGCTTCCCATAGAATCCTTGGATATATCCCGTCAGGCCCGGGGGACTTGTCTATCCTCACGTTTTTCAAAATGCCCAACACATCTGGTTGTTGGGGCTGGTTTAGCTCACTGGGCTAAATCACTGGCTTTTAAAGCAGACCAAGCAGGCCAGCAGCATGGCTCTTTTCCCATACCAGCCTCCCCGAACAGGAGCCGGAATGTGGCGACTAGGGGCTTTTCACAGTAACTTCATTGAAGCCTACTCGTGACAATAAGCGATTTTCATTTCATTTCATTTTTCATTTCACATCTTCCTTCTTAACAAGTATCTCTCCGAGCTTACCAGTCTGTTTCACACTGTCCTCTCCAATAATATGGCCCCTCTCATTCGTAAATACATTGTCCTTGCTCAGGTAAGGAGACCAAAACTGAACACAATACTCCAGGTGTGGATTCACTAACATCTTACACAATTGCAGCATAACCTCCCTAGTCTTAAACTCCATCCCTCTAGCAATGAAGGACAAAACTCTATTTGCCTTCTTGATCACTTGTTACACCTGTAAACCAACTTTCTGTGACTCATGCACCAGCACACCCAGGTCTCTCTGCACAGCAGCATGCTTTAATATTTTATTATTTAAATAATAATCCCTTTTGCTGTTATTCCTACCAAAATGGATAACCTCACATTTGTCAACATTGTATTCCATCTGCAAGACTCTAGCCCATTCACTTAACCTATCCAAATCCCTCTGCAGACTTCCAGTATCCTCTGCACTTTTCGCTTTTCCACTCATCTTAGTGTCATCTGCAAACTTGGACACATTGCCCTTGGTCCCCAACTCCAAATCATCTATGTAAATTGGGAACAATTGTGGGCCCAACACGGATCCCTGAGATACACCACTAGCTACTGATTGCCAACCAGAGAAACACCCAATAGCTCCATAGCTATCTTAAAACTAATGGAATTATGGTCACTGATCGCAAAGTCACAAACAATTTTGTCACCTGGCCTTCCTTATTCCCCAAGAGGAGGTCAAGTTTTGCCCCCTTTCTACTCGGAACATCCACATACTAAATGTGAAATCCCTCCTTAATACACTCGACAAATTTCTCTCCATGCAAGCCCCGAATGCTATGGCTGTCCCAGTCAATGTTGGGAAAGTTAAAGTCCCCAACTATTACCACCCCATTGTTCTTGCAGCTATCTGTAATCTCCTTTCATATTTACTCCTCAATATCCCGTTGACTATTTGGGGGCCTATAGTACAATCCTATCAAAGTGATTTCTCCCTTCTTATTTTTCAGTTCTACCCATATAGACTCAGTGGGTGAACCCTCGGATGTATCCTCTCGCTGCACTGCCGTGATACTGTCCCTAATCAAAAAGGCAACTCCCCCTCCTCTCCGACCTCCTGTTCTATCTTTCCTATAGCATCTGTACCCCGGAACATTGAGCTGCCAGTCCTGCCCCTCCTTTAGCCATATTTCAATATTAGCTATGATATAATGGGCAGCACGGTAGCATAGTGGTTAGCATAAATGCTTCACAGCTCCAGGGCCCCAGGTTCGATTCCCGGCTGGGTTACTGTCTGTGCGGAGTCTGCACGTCCTACCCGTGTGTGCGTGGGTTTCCTCCGGGTGCTCCGGTTTCCTCCCACAGTCCAAAGATGTGCGGGTTAGGTGGATTGGCCATGCTAAATTGCTCTTAGTGTCCTAATAGTAAGGTTAAGGGGGGGGGAGTTGTTGGGTTACGGGTATAGGGTGGATACGTGAGTTTGAGTAGGGTGATCATTGCTCGGCACAACATCGAGGGCCGAAGGGCCTGTTCTGTGCTGTACTGTTCTAAATTCTTCTAAAGATATCCCAGTCCCATGTACCTATCCATGCCCTGGGTTCCTCTGCCTTGCCCATTCGGCCTCTTGCTATTAAATAAATGCAGTTTAACTAGACTTCCTTTGCTCTCTGCCCTGCTTTTTCAGACCATCTGTCCGATCATGTTTTGTAGACTCTCCCTGTGTTTTATTTCTCTTAGCCCCACTGGACCCATTCACTGAGCTCTCCACAGTCTCTGTACTGTGGACCTTTTTGATTTTGGTTTCTCTGCCTTACACTTTTCCCCTTATTACCTTTTGTTTCTGTCCCTGTTTTACTTCCCTCCAACTTCCTTCATTGGTTTACATCCCCCTGCCACATTAGTTTAAACCCTCCCCAACAGCTCTAGCAAACCCCCCCCCCCCCCCACCCCGGACATCGGTTCCAGTCCTGCCCAGGTGCAGACCATCCAGTTTGTACTGGTCCCACCACCCCCAGAACCGGTTCCAATGCCCCAGGAATCTGAATCCCTCCCTCTTGCACCATCTCTCAAACCACGTATTCATCCCATCTATCCTGACATTCCTACTCTGACTAGCACGTGACACTGGTAGCAATCCTGAGATTACTACCTTCGAGGTCCTATTTTTAAGTTTAACTCCTAACTCCCTAAATTCAGCTTGTAAGACCTCATCCTGTTTTTTACCGATATTGCTGATGCTTCTGCACCACGGCCGCTGGCTGCTCCCCCTCCCTCCCCAGAATGTCCTACAGCCGCTCTGAGACGTTATGTTATACACACTCGATGTGAGCCACCTCTGATTCTTCCTGTTTGCGCCTACAGCAGACAGTATGACACTGCGGTGTTCAGAATTCTCAATGAAAAATGTGGATTCTGGCAGATCCGTTCAATGAAGAATCTGTGAAACCTCCCACATTCAGGCAACTGTCATTTCCGCTGTGTGCTTAATGGGATCTCCACTGGCAGTGAGGTTTCCAGTGGAGAAGCCCTGTGAGATTATTGTTGATGACATCCTGGTGTGCGGATGTACTTTGGAAGAATATGATGTACGTCTTTGTCTGTGGGCAGCACAGTAGCACAGTGGATAGCACTGTGGCTTCACCACGCCAGGGCCCCAGGTTCTATTCCCCACTGGGCCACTGTCTGTGTGGAGTTTGCTCGTTCTCCCCGTGTCTGCATGAGTTTCCTCCGGGTGCTCTGGTTTCTTCCCACAGTCCAAAAGATGTGCTTTTAGGTGGATTGGCCGTGATAAAATTGCCCTTAGTGACCAAAAAGGTTTGGAGGGGTTATTGGGTTATGGGGATAGGGTGGAAGTGAGGGCTTAAGTGGATCTCGATGGGCTGAATGGCCTCCTTCTGCACTGTATGTTCTGTGTTCTACGTTCTCCGTCTGATCCTCAGCAGAATGAGGGGTTCAGAACTGCAGCTGAATCCTGTGAAATGCATATTCCTCAGGTTCTGAAGGTCCCTTACTGAGGTCACTTCCTCACAGCCAATGGTGTGAAGCCCAATCCAGACACCACGATGGCTACATCACAGAAGGCCATCCACGTGGACAAGCACGCCCACAGCACGTTCCTGGCAGGATTCTCCGGTTCCCCAGCTATCGTCCTGTCACAAGTCAATGGGATTTCCCATTGAAGCCCCTCCCCCTCCACGTTGCCGGTTAATCTGTGGGTGGGGGTGTGCTACCGCGGGAATGTGAATCCCAACGGCCTCCTTCAACAGCTTGGGATATAATCCATCTGGCCCTGGTGACTTATCAACATTCAAGGAGGTCCATTGAGGCCCATCAAGTTTACACCGATCCTCCGAAAGAGCACCCTACCTCGGCCCACTCCCCCCACACACCCCCAACCCCATAACTCAACACATTGATCATAATCAATCCACGTAACCTGCACCCAGAGGAAACCCACGCAGACACGGGGAGAATGTGTAAATTCCACACATAGTCACCCGAGGCTGGAATTGAACCTGGCTCCTTGGCGCTGTCAGACAGCTGTGCGAACCACTCTGCCACCGTGCCACCATGAAGTTGTCAGTTCCTCTGGTATCTCCTCTCTCACCAGGCTTATAGTATCGAGTATTTCAAACTCTTCCTCTTTAACGAGAATGTTGCATTATCCCACCCCTGGGGAAGAGAGAGACAATGTACCTGTTCAGAACCTGCCCCCATTTCGAAATAAACCCACAAATGACCATGTCGCGAATTCCACAGACTACCTACTCTGTGAAAAAGAAATCTTTCGTAATAGAACGATACAGCGCAGTACAGGCCCTTCGGCCCTCAATGTTGCACCGACATGGAAAAAATCTAAAGGCCACCTAACCTACACTATGCCCTTATCATCCATATGTTTATCCAATAAATTTTTAAATGCCCTCAATGTTGGCGTGTTCACTACTGTCGCAGGTAGGGCATTCCACGGCCTCACCACTCTTTGCGTAAAAAACCCACCTCTGACCTCTGTCCTATATCTATTACCCCTCAATTTAAGGCTATGTCCCCTCGTGCTAGCCACCTCCATCCGCGGGAGAAGGCTCTCGCTGTCCACCCTATCTAACCCTCTGATCATTTTGTATGCCTCTATTAAGTCACCTCTTAACCTTCTTCTCTCTAACGAAAACAACCTCAAGTCCATCAGCCTTTCCTCATAAGATTTTCCCTCCATACCAGGCAACATCCTGGTAAATCTCCTCTGCACCCGTTCCAAAGCTTCCACGTCCTTCCTATAATGAGGCAACCAGAACTGTACGCAATACTCCAAATGCGGCCGTACTAGAGTTTTGTACAACTGCAACATGACCTCATGGCTCCGGAACTCAATCCCTCTACCAATAAAGGCCAACACACCATAGGCCTTCTTCACAACCCTATCAACCTGGGTGGCAACTTTCAGGGATCTATGTACATGGACACCGAGATCCCTCTGCTCATCCACACTACCAAGAATTTTACCATTAGCCAAATATTCCGCATTTCTGTTATTCTTTCCAAAGTGAATCACCTCACACTTATCCACATTAAACTCCATTTGCCACCTCTCAGCCCAGCTCTGCAGCTTATCTATGTCCCTCTGTAACCTGCAACATCCTTCCGCACTGTCTACAACTCCACCGACTTTAGTGTCGTCTGCAAATTTACTCACCCATCCTTCTGCGCCCTCCTCTAGGTCATTTATAAAAATGACAAACAGCAACGTAATAATCTGCGTGATTGTCTCGACTCCGGGGTGAGTTACTGGAGGCCAAACTCTGTCCAGCGATTTGCGTCTGAACTCCCCGTTCGTTCGGAGAAAATTCTAAAAATGTGAATAGTTGGCTTTACTCACCAAGGAGGGAGCTTCCGCAGAATGGAATGCCATTCTTTGACAACATTGCAATCCAAGGTGATAATCCTTTCGTCACAACTTTCCCTTGTGCTATTTTAGGCTGGATTGATGATCGTCTTATTGTTGGCTTCCCACACACTGGAATGTTTCACACAAAACAAGTTCAATTTACAATGAGACATGAGCACAGAATAAAATGTTAAGACTGAGGAACAGACACAACAAGGTTAGTCCCAAGATTATTAACATTACCCAACTGTTTGATTCCCCGACACTGCCCAGCGTCACATACCCAATCATAAGACTGAATATTTCTTGCATCCGTCACATATACTGAACTGAAACCGAACTTTTTGAATATTTTCCCCATCAACAACTGTTTGAGAGCAACAATTAATTAGACGTGGCATGTGAGAACGTGTGCGTGTTACTGAGGAGAGGAAACATTGGATATATCAATTTAAGAAGCATTTTGTGCCAAATGGACTGATATCTGAATTATAGATAGAAACATGAAGATACTCATGACCATGCACTGGGAAACAGAGATCGCAGACAAGTTCGAAGTCTTTGTAAATTCTGCTCACCAAGCCCTGGAAGATTCTTGCCTCAGTGACTAATTCTGCAGCTGTTGTGGCTGAGATATCAGAATGAGGATTTTCATAAGTTGGGAACATAGGCTGTCAGGGAAGGACACAATTGATATGTGGAACTTATTCAAGGAACAGGTACTGCGTGTCTTTGATATGTATGTCCCTGTCAGGCAGGGAAGAGATGGCCGAGTGAGGGAACCATGGTTGACAAGAGAGGTTGAATGTCTTGTTAAGAGGAAGAAGGAGACTTATGTAAGGCTGAGGAAACAAGGTTCAGACAGGGCGCTGGAGGGATACAAGATAGCCAGGAGGGAACTGAAGAAAGGGATTAGGAGAGCTAAGAGAGGGCATGAAAAATCTTTGGCTGGTAGGATCAAGGAAAACCCCAAGGCCTTTTACACATATGTAAGAAATATGAGAATGACTAGAGCGAGGGTAGGTCCGATTAAGGACAGTAGCGGGAGATTGTGTATTGAGACTGGAGAGATAGGAGAGGTCTTGAACGAGTACGAGAGGGGCCATATTGTTGAAGAGGACAGTGTGAAACAGACTGGAAAGCTCGAGGAGATACTTGTTAGGAAGGAAGATGTGTTGGGCATTTTGAAAAATCTGAGGATAGACAAGTCCCCCGGGCCTGACAGGATATATCCAAGGATTCTATGGGAAGCAAGAGATGAAATTGCAGAGCCATTGGCAATGATCTTTTCGTCCTCACTGTCAACAGGGGTGGTACCAGGGATTTGGAGAGTGGCAAATGTCGTGCCCCTGTTCAAAAAAGGGAATAGGGATAACCCTGGGAATTACAGGCCAGTTAGTCTTACTTCGGTCGTAGGCAAAGTAATGGAAAGGGAACTGAGGGATAGGATTTCTGAGCATCTGGAAAGACACTGCTTGATTAGGGATAGTCAGCACGGATTTGTGAGGGGTAGGTCTTGCCTTACAAGTCTTATTGAATTCTTTGAGGAGGTGACCAAGTACGTGGATGAAGGTAAAGCAGTGGATGTAGTGTACATGGATTTTAGTAAGGCATTTGATAAGGTTCCCCATGGTAGGCTTATGCAGAAAGTAAGGAGGCATTGGATAGTGGGAAATTTGGCCAGTTGGATAACAAACTGGCTAACCGATAGAAGTCAGAGAGTGGTGGTGGATGGCAAATATTCAGCCTGGAGCCCAGTTAACAGTGGCGTACCGCAGGGATCAGTTCTGGGTCCTCTGCTGTTTGTGATTTACATTAATGACTTGGATGAGGGAGTTGAAGGGTGGGTCAGTAAATTTGAAGATGATACGAAGATTGGTGGAGTTTTGGTTAGTGAGGAGGGCTGAGAAGTGGCAGATAGAATTTAACCCTGAAAAGTGTGAGGTTGTCCATTTTGGAAGGACAAAATAAGAATGTGGAATACATGGTTAATGGTAGGGTTCTTGACAATGTGGAGGAGCAGAGAGATCTTGGGGTCTATGTTCATAGATCTTTGAAAGTTGCCACTCAAGTGGATAGAGCTGTGAAGAAGGCCTATGGTATGCTAGCGTTCATTAGCAGAGGGATTGAATTTAAGAGCTGTGAGGTGATGATGCAGCTGTACAAAACCTTGGTCAGGCCACATTTGGAGTACTGTGTGCAGTTCTGGTCACCTCATTTTAGGAAGGATGTGGAAGCTTTGGAAAAGGTGCAAAGGAGATTTACCAGGATGTTGCCTGGAATGGAGAGTAGGTCTTACGAGGAAAGGTTGAGGGTGCTAGGCCTTTTCTCATTAGAACGGAGAAGGATGAGGGGCGACTTGATAGAGGTTTATAAGATGATCAGGGGAATAGATTGAGTAGACAGTCAGAGACTTTATCCCCAGGTGGAACAAACCATTACAAGGGGACATAAATTTAAGGTGAATGGTGGAAGATATAGGGGGGGATGTCAGAGGTAGGTCCTTTACCCAGAGAGTAGTGGGGGCATGGAATGCACTGCCTGTGGAAGTAGTTGAGTCGGAAAAATTAGGGACCTTCAATCGGCTATTGGATAGGTACATGGATTATGGTAGAATGATGGGGTGTAGAATAATTTGTTCTTAATCTAGGACAAAAGTTCGGCACAACATCGTGGGCTGAAGGGTCTGTTCTGTGCTGTATTTCTCTATGTTCCATGTTCTATTCCTCAGATTATGTGTCTTTCCTTCCTCTCACACCAGTTTGTCGTTAGTTACCTGCGCAGCAGTAACCACTGTCCAAACATTAACTCACGGAAAATAGAAGAACAAAGAACAAAGAAAAGTACAGCACAGGAACAGGCCCTTCAGCTCTCCAAGCCTGTGCCGACCATGCTGCCCGTCTAAACTAAAATCTTCCACACTTCCTGGGTCCGTATCTCTCTATTCCCATCCTATTCATGTATTTGTTAAGATGTCCCTTAAATGTCACTATCGTCCCTGCTTCCACCACCTCCTCCGGCAGCGAGTTCCAGGCACCCACTACCCTCTGTGTAAAAAACTTGCCTCGTACATCTCCTCTAAACGTTGCCCCTCGCACCTTAAACCTATGCCCCCTAGCAATTGACCCCTCTACCCTGGGGAAAAGCCTCTATAACATCCAAACAGATGTAAAGGCTGATGGGGGTGGTTTAGCTCACTGGGCTAAATCGCTGGCTTTTAAAGCAGACCAAGCAGGCCAACAGCACGGTTCGATTCACGTGCCAGCCTCCCCGGACAGGCGCCGGAATGTGGCGACTAGGGGCTTTTCACAGTAACTTCATTGAAGCCTACTCGTGACAATAAGCGATTTTCATTTCATTTTTTTCATATAACTAATAAGCAAAATATTAAAATTGCCTTGACTGTGGGAACCCAGTCATTTTCTCATATAATGAATGAACCATTATAATCAATTGCATTCAATACTGAGAACAGAGTGTTCCCTGTGTAATCAGTTAATCAATGTTCATTAGGTTCCTGCCAAGCTATGATATATGGCAAGGTGTGAGAAAACATATCCAGTATTTTTCCTGAGATAGCACACGCAGAGGCTAAGCTAGTTTTGATAGATAATAATCAATCTCAAGTAATGTCCAATGTTTGATGAACAAGTTATCCTCTCAGTAACAGACCATTCATTGAAACAAACCAGGAGGTCCCAGCTGAGAATTAGAAGCTAATGAACACAAGGGAGGGATTAAACCAGAGATAAGGATTCCCTTAAAAATAGGACCTCGTGGTTGAGGTTTTTTCGTGAATCATCTGTTTGTTTGTTTGTGTTTCGTAATTTCTTTTCTGCTTCTGCCTTTGCCATGTGCTTGACTTTTCTGCTTACAGCGAGTAACTATTAGAGTAACTATTAGAGCAATCCTGACAGAGTAACTGTCAGAGTAATCCTGACAGAGTAACTATTAGAGTAATCCTGACAGAGTAACTGTCAGAGTAATCCTGACAGAGTAACTGTCAGAGTAATCCTGACAGAGTAACTGTCAGAGTAATCCTGACAGAGTAACTATTCGAGTAACTATTAGAGCAATCCTGACAGAGTATCTATTAGAGTAATCCTGACAGAGTAACTGTCAGAGTAATCCTGACAGAGTAACTATTAGAGTAACTATTAGAGCAATCCTGACAGAGTAACTATTAGAGTAACTATTAGAGTAATCCTGACAGAGTATCTATTAGAGTAACTATTAGAGCAATCCTGACAGAGTATCTATTAGTGTAATCCTGACAAAGTAACTGTCAGAGTAATCCTGACAGAGTAACTATTAGAGTAACTATTAGAGCAATCCTGACAGAGTATCTATTAGAGTAACTATTAGAGTAATCCTGACAGAGTAACTATTCGAGTAACTATTAGAGCAATCCTGACAGAGTAACTATTAGAGTAACTATTAGAGTAATCCTGACAGAGTAACTATTCGAGTAACTATTAGAGCAATCCTGACAGAGTAACTATTAGAGTAACTATTAGAGCAATCCTGACAGAGTATCTATTAGAGTAACTATTAGAGTAATCCTGACAATCTATTCGAGTAACTATTAGAGTAATCCTGACAGAGTAACTATTCGAGTAACTATTAGAGCAATCCTGACAGAGTAACTATTAGAGTAACTATTAGAGCAATCCTGACAGAGTAACTATTAGAGTAACTATTAGAGTAATCCTGACAGAGTAACTATTAGAGTAATCCTGACAGAGTAACTATTCGAGTAACTATTAGAGCAATCCTGACAGAGTAACTATTAGAGTAACTATTAGAGTAATCCTGACAGAGTAACTGTCAGAGTAATCCTGACAGAGTAACTATTCGAGTATCTATTAGAGTAATCCTGACAGAGTAACTGTCAGAGTAATCCTGACAGAGTAACTATTAGAGTAACTATTAGAGCAATCCTGACAGAGTAACTATTAGAGTAACTATTAGAGTAATCCTGACAGAGTATCTATTAGAGTAACTATTAGAGCAATCCTGACAGAGTATCTATTAGTGTAATCCTGACAAAGTAACTGTCAGAGTAATCCTGACAGAGTAACTATTAGAGTAACTATTAGAGCAATCCTGACAGAGTATCTATTAGAGTAACTATTAGAGTAATCCTGACAGAGTAACTATTCGAGTAACTATTAGAGCAATCCTGACAGAGTAACTATTAGAGTAACTATTAGAGTAATCCTGACAGAGTAACTATTCGAGTAACTATTAGAGCAATCCTGACAGAGTAACTATTAGAGTAACTATTAGAGCAATCCTGACAGAGTATCTATTAGAGTAACTATTAGAGTAATCCTGACAATCTATTCGAGTAACTATTAGAGTAATCCTGACAGAGTAACTATTCGAGTAACTATTAGAGCAATCCTGACAGAGTAACTATTAGAGTAACTATTAGAGCAATCCTGACAGAGTAACTATTAGAGTAACTATTAGAGTAATCCTGACAGAGTAACTATTAGAGTAATCCTGACAGAGTAACTATTCGAGTAACTATTAGAGCAATCCTGACAGAGTAACTATTAGAGTAACTATTAGAGTAATCCTGACAGAGTAACTGTCAGAGTAATCCTGACAGAGTAACTATTCGAGTAACTATTAGAGCAATCCTGACAGAGTAACTATTAGAGTAACTATTAGAGCAATCCTGACAGAGTAACTATTAAAGTAACTATTAGAGCAATCCTGACAGAGTATCTATTAGAGTAACTATTAGAGCAATCCTGACAGAGTAACTATTCGAGTAACTATTAGAGTAATCCTGACAGAGTAACTATTCGAGTAACTATTAGAGCAATCCTGACAGAGTAACTGTCAGAGTAATCCTGACAGAGTAACTATTAGAGTAAGTATTAGAGTAATACTGGCAGAGTAACTATTGAAATGAAATGAAATGAAAAAATGAAATGAAATGAAAATCGCTTAGTAATCGAAAGTAATCCTGAAAAAAATTGAAAATCGCTTATTGTCACGAGTAGGCTTCAATGAAGTTACTGTGAAAAGCCCCTAGTCGCCACATTCCTGCGCCTGTCCGGGGAGGCTGGTACGGGAATCGAACCGTGCTGCAGGCCTGCCTTGGTCTGCTTTAAAAGCCAGCGATTTAGCTCAGTGAGCTAAACCAGCCCCTACATGCATCAGTTATTTCTTTACTATTTGATGGTCTCACTAACACCTTATACAATTGCAACATAACCTCCCTAGTCTTAAACTCCATCCCTCTAGCAATGAAGGACAAAATTCCATTCGCCTTCTTAATCACCTGTTGCACCTGTAAACCAACCTTCTGTGACTCATGCACTAGCACACCCAAGTCTCTCTGAACAGCGGCATGCTTTAATATTTTATCGTTTAAATAATAATCCCGTTTGCTGTTATTCCTACCAAAATGGATAACCTCACATTTGTCAACATTGTATTCCATCTGCCAGACCCTAGCCCATTCACTTAACGTATCCAAATCCCTCTGCAGACTTCCAGTATCCTCTGCACTTTTCGCTTTACCACTCATTTTAGTCATGATGTGGAGATGCCGGCGTTGGACTGGGGTGAGCACAGTAAGAAGTCTTACAACACCAGGTTAAAGTCCAACAGGTTTGTTTCAAACACGAGCTTTCGGAGCACGGCTCCTTCTTCAGGTGAATGGAAAGTCTTTCCACTTACACTTTCCATTCACCTGAAGAAGGAGCCGTGCTCCGAAAGCTCGTGTTTGAAACAAACCTGTTGGACTTTAACCTGGTGTTGTAAGACTTCTTACTGTACTCATTTTAGTGTCATCTGCAAACTTGGACACATTGCCCTTGGTCCCCAACTCCAAATCATCTATGTAAATTGTGAACAATTGTGGGCCCAACACGGATCCCTGAGGGACACCACTAGCTACTGATTGCCAACCAGAGAAACACCCATTAATCCCCACTCTTTGCTTTCTATTAATTAACCAATCCTCTATCCATGCTACTACTTTACCCTTAATGCCATGCATCTTTATCTTATGCAGCAACCTTTTGTGTGGCACCTTGTCAAAGGCTTTCTGGAAATCCAGATATACCACATCTATTGGCTCCTCGTTATCTACTGCACTGGTAATATCCTCAAAAAATTCCACTAAATTAGTTAGGCATGACCTGCCCTTTATGAACCCATGCTGCGTCTGCCCAATGGGGCAATTTCTATCCAGATGCCTCGCTATTTCTTCCTTGATGATAGATTCCAGCATCTTCCCTACTACCGAAGTTAAGCACACTGGCCTATAATTTCCTGCTTTCTGCCTACCTCCTTTTTTAAACAGTGGTGTCATGTTTGCTAATTTCCAATCCACCGGGACCACCCCAGAGTCTAGTGAATTTCGGTAAATTATCACTAGTGCATCTGCAATTTCCCTAGCCATCTCTTTTAGCACTCTGGGATGCATTCCATCAGGGCCAGGAGACTTGTCTACCTTTAGCCCCATTAGCTTGCCCATCACTACCTCCTTAGTGATAACAATCCTCTCAAGGTCCTCACCTATCATAGCCTCATTTCTATCAGTCGCTGGCATGTTATTTGTGTCTTCCACTGTGAAGACCGACCCAAAAAACCTGTTCAGTTCCTCAGCCATTTCCTCATTTCCCATTATTAAAACTCCCTTCTCATCCTCTAAAGGACCAATATTTACCTTAGCCACTCTTTTTTGTTTTATATATTTGTAAAAACTTTTACTGTTTGTTTTTATATTCTGAGCAAGTTTACTCTCATACTCTATCTTACTCTTCTTTATAGCTTTTTTAGTAGGTTTCTGTTGCCCCCTAAAGATTTCCCAGTCCTCTAGTCTCCCAGCAATCTTTGCCACTTTATATGCTTTTTCCTTCAATTTGATACTCTCCCTTATTTCCTTAGATATCCACGGTCGATTTTCCCTCTTTCTACCGTCCTTCTTTTTTGTTGGTATAAACCTTTGCTGAACACTGTGAAAAATCACTTGGAAGGTTCTCCACTGTTCCTCAATTGTTCCACCATAAAGTCTTTGCTCCCAGTCTACCTTAGCTAGTTCTTCTCTCATCCCATTGTAATCTCCTTTGTTTAAACACAAAACACTAGTATTTAATTTTACTTTCTCACCCTCCATCTGTATTTTAAATTCCACCATATTGTGATCACTCCTTCCGAGAGGATCCCTAACTATGAGATCATGAATCAATCCTGTCTCATTACACAGGACAAGAATTAGGACCGCTTGTTCCCTCGTAGGTTCCATTACATACTGTTCTAGGAAACTATCGCGGATACATTCTATAAACTTCTCCTCAAGGTTGCCTTGACCGACCTGGTTAAACCAATCGACATGTAGATTAAAATCCCCCATGATAACTGCTGTACCATTTCTACATGCATCAGTTATTTCTTTGTTTATTGCTTGCCCCACCATATCGTTACTATTTGGTGGCCGATAGACTACTCCTATCAGTGACTTTTTCGCCTTACTATTCCAGATTTCCACCCAAATGGATTCAACCTTATCCTCCATAGCACCGATGTCATCCCTTACTATTGCCCGGATGTCATCCTTAAATAACAGAGCAACACTAACTCCCTTACCATCCACTCTGTCCTTCCGAATAGTTTGATACCCTCGGATATTTAACTCCCAGTCGTGACCATCCTTTAACCATGTTTCAGTAATGGCCACTAAATCATAGTCATTTACGATGATTTGTGCCATCAACTCATTTACTTTATTCCGAATACTACGAGCATTCAGGTAAAGTCCACTTATGTTGGTTTTTTTACCTCTGTTTTGAATCTTAACATGTCCAGTTTTATTCCTTTTGTTATTACTGGGCTTATTCACTGAGCTCCCCTCAGTCACTGTACCTTGTACTGTCGCCCTTTTTGATTTTTGACTATGTCTTCTCTGCCTTGCACTTTTCCCCTTACTTCCTTTTGCTTCTGTCCCTGTTTTACTACCTTCCAACTTCCTGCATCGGTTCCCATCCGCCACATTTTCATCAAATGTCCATCTGCCACATTTTGGCCCACTCTCCTAACCTATCTATAGCCATTTATAAGATTCTTATTTCCTCATTGCAACTTACTGTCCCTCCTATTTTATCTGCATATTTGGCTACAGAACCTTCTCTCCCTGTATCCAAGTGGTTAATATAGATTGTAAATAGCTGGTGCTCAAGGACCGAACCCTATGGTCCTGCTGGTTCCATCTTGCCATCCAGAAAAAGACCCATTTATCCCGACTCTCTGTCTCCTATTCGTCAGTCAGCCTTCTAGCCAAGCTAATAAATTAGCCCTAATCCTTTGTGATCTAACCTTGTGAATTAACCTTTTGTGCGGCACCTTATCAAACGCCTTCTGGAAGTGCAGGAGAGGGATTCTCCGTTGCCGATGCCGAAATCGGGGTGGTTTGACAGCGGGTCGCTATGCTCCGCTTCCTCCAAATCAGCGACATGAAGACACGTGCCGTGCGGAGTTGCAACCCCGTTGGGATATCATTAGCAGGCCCACCCTCGGTGCTCTGCCCCCAATGGGCCAAGTTCCAGACTGTTCCCCACTATTAACTCACCAATTTCAACTTCCAAGAGACCAACATTCACCTTAGTGACTCTTTCCTTTTATGTATTATAGAAGCTTTTTCTATCCTTTTTGATATTCTGTGCTAGCTTCCTTTTGTAATTTACCTTAGCTTTTTAAATTACTTTTTCAGTATCCCTTTGTTTATGTTTGAAAGTTTCCCAATCTTCCAGACTGCTATACCTTTGCTATATGATATAACTTAGTTTTTGTCTTTCTGAAGTCCTTGACCTCCTTGTTCAGCCACGGATGTTTTTTTCCCCTCTTCCCATCTTTCTTCCTCACTGGGATGTAGTTCAGTTGTGAGGAATTGAATATCTCCTTAAACAACTGTCACTCAGCTCATCAGCTGTCCTGCCCAGTCTGAGAGGCCAAATCTGACCTTAACCCTTGGAATTACTATTGTTTAATTCCAGAACATTCGTGTAGGACTCCACTTTCTCACCCCAAACAGAATCTTGAATTCTCCCACACTATGGTTCCTGCTCTGAGTGGATCCTTAACTATGAGGCATTAATTAATCCCTCCTCATTACAAAATACCAAATTGAGAGTCACCTCCTCCCTGGTTGGTTCCCCAATTTACAGTTCCAGGAAACAATCTCTAATTCAGTGCACTCTGCCTCCAGGCTCCCCTTGGCAATTTGTTTCCTCCAGTCCATATGCATATTAAAATCACCTATGATTATTGCCGTACCTTTCTTGCAAGCCCCCAGTATTTCCTGGTTTATACTGTGCCCCACTGCGGAGCTGCTGTTTGGCGACCTGGTGATTACTCCGGCCAAGGATTTCTTCCCTTTGCTATTTCTTATTTCTACCCAGACTGATTCCCCATCTTGGCCTCCAGCGCTTATGGCATTTCTCATTCCAACACTGATCCCTTTCCTCACCAGCAGGGCCGCGCCACCTCCTCTTCCTCGGTCTATCTTTCCGAAATACTGCGTACCCTTCACTATTCAATTCCCAGATCTGGTCTCCCTGTAACCATGTCTCGGTAATCACTGCCAAATCAGACCCCTCTGTTTCTATTTGTGCCGTTAACTCCTTAATTCTGTTCTGCATGCTTTGTGCATTTAGATACAAAGCTTTTAATTTTGTTTTAATGTTAGAATTCCCTCCTCTTTATAATTCCTTGTTGCATAAAGACATTCACCTGTTCTGTCCCTCATCTTTATTTTCTGGTAACCATCCAGTACATTGCTAACCTGCACTCCTACCTTTAAACTGGGTTTTCCACTTCCCTCGACAACTGAACCCCCCCCCCCCCCCCAATTCAGTTTAAAGTCGGATCTACAACCCTAGTTATGCGATTTGCCAGGACTCTGGTCCCAGCTTGATTCAGATGAAGGCCATCCCATCGGAACAGCTCCTTCCTTCCCCAGTACTGCTGCCAACATCCCAAGAATTGAAACCCATTCCTCTCACACCAATCATTGAGCCGTGCAGTTACCTCCTTAATCTTATTGACCCTGTGCCAATTAGCTCGTGGCTCAGGTAGTAATCCAGAGATTATTACCTTCTTGGTTCTGCTTTTTAATTTAGCTCCGAGCCGTTTATACTCTCTCAGCAGAACCTCTGATCCTGTTCTACCTGTGTTGTTGGTATCTTTGTGGACCACGACAACCACAACAACTGCATCTCTACCCTCCCACTCCAAGTTCCTCTGCAGCCCAGAAGAGATATCCTTCGGGATTCTCGATCCTGGTCACAGGGCACATGTCAATACCGCTAACAATACTATCCCCAATTACAATTACATTTCTTTTCTCTCCTCCCACGTGAATGGCTCCTTGTACCCCGGAGCTGTGGTCAGTTTGCTCATCCTCCCCACAGTCCTCACAGGGAGCAAGAATCTCAAACCTGTCAGACAAGGTCAAGGACTTAGGCTCCTGCAACCCTACCTCGTGGATCCCTCTACCTGCCTCACTTACAGCTACACCCTCCTGTCCCTGACCACTGGCTGAATTCAAGGTAGTTAGTCTAAGTGGTGTGTCTGCCTCCTGGCACACAGCGTCCAGGTATCTCTCCCCCTCCGTGATGTGTCGCAGCATCCGAAGCTCAGAATCCAGCTCACCAACTCTGAGCTGGAGTTCTTTAAGCAACCAACACTTGCGACAGACGTGTTCACTGGGAACCACAATGGGGTCCACCAGCTCCCACGTCACGCAGGAACAACACATCACCTGCCCCTCCATCTCTATTTTAGTTAATTCGTTTTTAATTTGGTTTTTAAATTTACATATTTTTATAACTGTTTTTGTTTGTATTTCTCTCTATTACCTCAGTCTGGAAGAAATTCATAACCAGTTATTTAAAGTGGATTTTCAAATTCAGCACAGCTTCTCTATTAGCCAATCAAATCACAATCTTCCTGTGCTGCCACTTTTCAGTTTTGCCCCTAGTTGCAATAATATCAGTGAATCAGTTAAGTCACTGAAATTAGTGAATCGGTGAAACCACTGAAATCAGTGAATCCAATGAAATCAGCAAAATCTGTGAAAGTCGTGAATCAGTGAAATCATTAACATCTGTGAAATCAGGGAATCAGTACATCAGTGAATCCACTTAAATCAGTGACATTTGTGAAATCAGTTAATCAGTGAAACCACTGAAATCTGTGAAATCCATGAAATCAATCAATGAATCAGTTAAATTACTGAAATCAGTGAAATCAGGTAATCAGTGAAATCAATGATTCAGTGAATCTGTTAAATTACTGAAATCAGTGAAATCTGTGAATCAGTGAAATCAATGAAACCACTGACCTTTCCAGGTTGTTGTTGGAATTTCTCCCTCGTTACTGCCAATTATAGCCCTTAAAGTTTATAAACCGTAAAATGTATTTTCAAACTATAAGTAATAAAAGTTGTAAAGACTTAGCAACCTTACCCATTACTTACCAATCAGCTCTATCCTTTGTAGCCTCAGCTGCCCCTCTCTGAAGATTTAAAAGTTACACAGCAAGGAGAAAAAGCAAAAAGCGCCTCTTCCCGCTCTGCACCGAATTCTCACTCTGCTTCAAATTCCCATCTTTAAATGTCACTCTGTCTGTGCCTCACTTCAGATGTGGTCTCTCCCACTGCTCGTGCACAAAGCTCACTGGCCAGGGCCCAGAGGCCAGTCTCTCGCACATATGAACTCTGTCTCTATCACTGCACATGTTCCTGTTCCTCAATGAATGGGGAATAAATAGAGCAGCAACGTCAAGCCCAGATGTCGAAGCACCAAATAGCAAACTTCTGCTTGACTTTGTCCATTTGTATGTCATTCAATCTCACACACACCAGCTCAGAGAGTGACACCATTCAGATTTCATACGCTAGGTGAGAGGAGGGGTATTCAACTGGTGTAGGAGTTGGTGCAGGGCAATGATTTGATATAGGTGCCAGTCCACCAGTGCGAGGACCATTTGGCAGCTTGTCAGAAGGAATATACACAGTGTTCTGGAGCATGGACAGGAAGTCAGCTTCATCAATACCAATGATGCAGCACAACCTCTTCCTCCCCCACCACTGTGCCCTCAGTCAGAGTAGATCCTCTACTGAGTTGACTTCAATCTCAGGTTTGGGGGCTACAGTTGACAGAGGTCTCGCACTCACACTATGTTCTCCAGCAGGTAAATTTAAGAACTGCAGAGAACTCTCCGAACCCAGGAGAGTGGATTTATCCCAATGGGAGAAAACCTTCTGCAATACTAGCTCAGTCACTCCCTCATCTGCCTCTCTCTCAGGGCTGTGACTGTATCATATGGTCAGCTGGCTTGGATTAGTCAGACTGAGAATCTGTCATTTGTAACTGGGGCAGAGACTCATTTTTTCCCGGAGTCGTGCACTGTGTTCACATCTGGTGCAGAGACTCACGCTGCCCAGGGTCTTGCACTGTGTTCCCATTGGAGAGTCCGCTCAGTAACCCCATTCCTGAGCATTGAAAATGGAGAAACAGGCTGACAGGGTATAAACCAAGGTGACAGTACAAGCGGGGTTCAGAAATATTTCTGTCAACTATTCAATAGTGATGTGCAAAGAATTTGTTTTCTTCCGTTTATATTGAAGAGGGGAAATGATCATGAGGCTCGATTGAAGTGGGGGAATTGTCAGGAAGAGTTTGGAAGGATGGGAAGATGATTATGGGATTGTTGTATTTTCAGGATTGGGTTGATTTCAGTCTCAATGGCTCTCCTCAAAAGGTCAATGTACTGGAGCCGATGGTCAGATGTTTCAAACCTGCTCAGGGAGTTATTGCAGAATTCGCCATCCCAGCTAACCGCAGCAGCCAGCTCTCCCCCTACAGCCCCCACCAAACACAGCCAAAGCAACACAAGTGTTACTTGAAGACATCTAGTCAATAATTCTGTTGGTATCTCCATTCTCATCATTGCCTGCTCTGCAGCTGTGCTCATCATTCTGAGTCACTAGCCTGTATCATCCCCACAGCCAGACTGGAAACAGAATAGACGAACACAGAGGAGTAACGCAGAGTGAAACGATGAAGACTGATGCCATGACACTGGGCACAGACCTGGATGGTGCTCTGCCTGTGTTTGCAGACCAGCAACATTCCTGTCTGTGCGGAGTTTGCATGGGTCTCACACCCACAGCCCAAAGATGTGCAGTGTAAGTGACCACATAAAATTGCCCCTTAATTGAAAATAAGAAAGGAATGGGCACTCTAAACTTATTTTAAAAAAGAGCGACATTCCTCTCGATTGACTAAAATGGCTGATTCACCATGGGGGCTGGTAAACCACAGGCCCTTACACCTGGACTCGGCGATGACATGGGAATATTGGGTGATCTGTCCTCCAGTTTCACCTTTGGGGTAGGGAAGTGATGGCCATGTTACTGCTGGTATAGAGTTCCTGACTGACTTTTCTGACCCTCTGATACAGTGGGAGAGAGAGAACTGGGAGCATCACTGATATTAGATGTTAGCATCTGGAAGGTGCCTGTTTTTGGGGAGTCACATAGAATTTACAGTGCAGAAGGAGGCCATTCGGCCCATCAAGTCTGCACCGGCTCTTGGAAAGAGCACCCCACCCAAGGTCAACATCTCCACCCTATCCCATAACCCAGTAACCCCACCCAACACTAAGGGCAATTTTGGACACTAAGGGCAATTTAGCATGGCCAAACCACCCAACCTGCACATCTTTGGACTGTGGGAGGAAACCGGAGCACCCGGAGGAAACCCACGCACACACGGGGAGGATGTGCAGACTCCACACAGACAGTGACCCAAGCCGGAATCGAACCTGGGACCCTGGAGTTGTGAAGCAATTGTGCTAGCCGCAATGCTACCGTGCTTCCCAAAGGTCACGAGGTGAGTTACCACAGGATTCCTACCTCTGACCTGCTCTTGTGGCTATGGTATTTATATTTATGTGAGGGATTCAGCGATGGTAATGCCATTGAATGTCATGGGCAGTGGTTAGATCCTCTCCTCTTAGAGATGGACATTGCCTGGCACTTGTGTGGTGTGAATGTAACTTGCCAGTTGTCAGCCTGAGCCTGGATATTGTCCAGGTCTTGCTGCATTTGGACATGGACTGCTTCATTATCTGAGGAGTCGCGAATGGTGCTGAACATTGCGCAGCCATCCGCAAACATCCCCACTTCTGACCTTACGGTGGAAGGAAGGTCAATGTTGAAGCAGCCGAAAATGTCTAGGCCGACGATTTCCAGAAGGCCTTTGACAAGGTGCCGCATAGGAGACTGTTAAATAAGTTAAGAGCCCATGGTGTTCAGGGTAAGATCCTGGCATGGATAGAGGATTGGCTGACTGGCAGAAGGCAGAGACTGGGGATTGCCATGGGTCGGGGTTTAGAGGAACCCACAGTGTAACATGGAGTTCACCTGACCCACAACTTTTACTAGATTGTGGTATGGGGAGCACACGGCCCACTCTACAGGTGTGGTACAGCAGAAATAGAAAAGTATTTTTTAAAGCAAAACAATGTTTATTTTTAAAACATACAGTGAAAATTTTAGCAACCATTAATTAAAATACAACCCCAAAAGAATACAACACTAAGTAATCCTTAATAAATTCCCAAACAACATCCAGAAGACAAATGAAACACCTTTTAACAGAAGCACATCAGGTTTAAATTCACGACTAAGAACATTTATAATTCTGAATTCACCAAATGACCAACAGACAGACTTTTCATGAGAAAAGTACACCTGCTTTGTCTGGCTTCAGCTCCAACACTGAAACAAAACCCCAAAAAAACACAGACACACCCAAGCTTTTCTCAAAGTGAAACTAAAAGCTGACAGACAGCCCAGCTCCACCCACACTCTGACATCACTGCAGTAATAAACACCCATTTCTTAAAGGTACACCCACTACAGTTATTCTATAAAAACATTAATTTCTTAAAGGTACTCTCACATGACAAGATAAAGGGGTATTTTTCAGGATGGCAGCCGGTGACTAGTGGTGTGCCTCAGGGGTCTGTGCTGGGACCACAACTTTTCACAATATACATTAATGATCTGGAAGAAGGTACTGAAGGCACTGTTGCTAAATTTGCAGATGATACAAAGATCTGTAGAGGGACAGGTAGCATTGAGGAAGCAAGGGGGCTGCAGAAGGACTTGGACAGGCTAGGAGAGTGGGCAATGAAGTGGCAAATGAAATACAATGTGGAAAAGTGTGAGGTTATGCACTTTGGAAGGAGAAATGGAGGCATAGACTATTTTCTAAATGGGGAAATGCTTAGGAAATCAGAAGCAGGTTCAGTTGGCAGTTCAGAAGGCAAATGCAATGTTAGCATTCATGTCAAGAGGGCTAGAATACAAGACCAGGGATGTACTTCTGAGGCTGTATAAGGCTCTGGTCAGACCCCATTTGGAATATTGTGAGCAGTTTTGGGCTCCGTATCTAAGGAAGGATGTGCTGGCCTTGGAAAGGGTCTAGAGGAGGTTCACAAGAATGATCCCTGGAATGAAGAGCTTGTCGTATGAGGAACGGTTGAGGACTCTGGGTCTGTACTCGTTGGAGTTTAGAAGGATGAGGGGGAAACTTATTGAAAATTACAGATACTGCGAGGCCTGGATAGAGTGGATGTGGAGAGGATGTTTCCACTTGCAGGAAAAACTGAAACCAGGGGGCACAATCTCAGACTAAAGGGATTATCCTTTAAAACAGAGATGAAAATGAAAATGAAAATGAAATGAGATGAGGAGGAGTTTCTTCAGCCAGAGGGTGGTGAATCTGTGGAACTCTTTGCCGCAGAAGGCTGTGGAGGCCAAATCACTGAGTGTCTTTAAGGCAGAGATAGATAGGTTCTTGATCAATAAGGGGATCAGGGGTTATGAGGAGAAGGCAGGAGAATGGGGATGAGAAAATATCAGCCATGATTGAATGGTGGAGCAGACTTGATGGGCCAAGTGGCCTAATTCTGCTCCTATGTCTTACATAGAACATAGAACAGTACAGCACAGAACAAGCACTTCGGCCCTCGATGTTGTGCTGAGCATTGTCCGAAACCAAGATCAAGCTATCCCACTCCCTGTCATTCTGGTGTGCTCCATGTGCCTATCCAATAACTGCTTGTAAGTTCCTAAAGTGTCCGACTCCATTATCACAGCAGGCAGTCCATTCCACACCCTAACCACTCGGACATCCCTCCTGTATCTCCCACCGTGAACCTTATAGTTACGCCCCCTTGTAACAGCTACATCCACCTGAGGAAATAGTCTCTGAACGTCCACTCTATCTATCCCCCTCATCATCTTATAAACCTCTATTAAGTCGCCTCTCATCCTCCTCCGCTCCAAAGAGAAAAGCCCAAACTCCCTCAACCTTTCCTCATAAGACATATCCTGCAAACTAGGCAGCATCCTGGTAAATCTCCTTTGCACCCTTTCCAATGCTTCCACATCATTCCTGTAGTGAGGTGACCAGAACTGCACACAATACTCCAAATGTGGTCTCACCAGGGTCATGTATAGTTGCAGCATAACCCCGCAACTCTTAAACTCAAGCCCCCTGTTAATAAACGCTAACACACTATAGGCCTTCTTCACGGCTCTATCCACTTGAGTGGCAACCTTCAGAGATCTGTGCACATGAACTCCAAGATCTCTCTGTTCCTCCATATTCCTCAGAACCCTGCCGTTGACCCTGTAATCCGCATTCAAATTTTTTCTACCAAATGAATCACCTCGCACTTATCAGGGTTAAACTCCATCTGCCATTTTTCGGCCCAGCTCTGCATCCTATCAATGTCTCTTTGCAGCCTACAACAGCCCTCCACCTCATCCACTACTCCACCAATCTTGGTGTCATCAGCAAATTTACTGACCCACCCTTCAGCCCCCTCCTCCAAGTCATTGATAAAAATCACAAATAGCAGAGGACCCAGCACTGATCCCTGTGGTACACCGCTGGTAACTGGTCTCCAGTCTGAAAATTTTCCATCCACCGTCTTATGGTCTTTTGATACACAGATACATAGAAGATAGGAGCAGGAGGAGGCCTTTTGGCCCTTCGAGTCTGCTCCGCCATTCATCACGATTATGGCTGATCATCCAACTCAATAGCCTAATCCTGCTTTCTCCCCATAGCCTTTGATCCCATTCTCCCCAAGTGCGATCTCCAGCCGCCTCTTGAATATATTCAAAGTTTTAGCATCAACTACTTCCTGTGGTAATGAGGAGAAGGCAGGAGAATGGGGATGTGAAAAATATCAGCCAATATTGAATCGTGAAGCTGACTTGATGGGCCAAGTGGCCTAATTCTGCTCCTATGTCTTTCATAGAACATAGAACAATACAGCACAGAAGAAATGTCTCACCGCTCTTTGTGTGAAGAAATGTCTCCTTATCTCTGTCCGAAATGGTTTCCCCAGAATCCTCAGACTGTGACCCCTGGTTCTGGACACACCCATCATTGGTAACATCTTCCCTGCATCTACCCTGTCTAGTCCTGTTAGAATTTTATAAGCCTCTATGAGATCCCCCCTCATTCTTCTGAACTCCAGCGAGAACAATCCCAACCTAGTTAATCTCTCCTCATATGACAGTCCCGCCATCCCAGGAATCAGTCTGGTAAACCTTTGCTGCACTCCCTCGAGAGAAAGAACATCCTTCCTCAGAGAAGGAGACCAAAACTACCACAATACTCCAGGTGTGGCCTCACCAAGGCCCTGTACAATTGCAGCAACACATCCCTGCTTCTATACTAGAAACCTCTCGCAATGAAGGCCAACATACCATTAGCCTTCTTTACCGCGTGCTGCACCTGCATGCTTACCTTCAGCGACTGGTGCACAAGGACACCCAGGTCCCGCTGCACACTCCCCTCTCACAATTTACAACCATTCAGGTAGTAATCTGCCTTCCTGTTTTGCTTCCAAAGTGAATAACCTCACACTTATCCAAATTATACTGCATCTGACATTGATTTCGCCCACTCGCCCAAACTGTCCAGATCTTGCTGTAGGATCCCTGCATCCTCGTCACAATTCACCCTCCCACCTAATTTGATATCATCTGCAAACTTTGGGATGTTACATTTTGTTCCCTCATCCAAATCATTGATATATATTGTGAATAGCTGGGGTCCCAGCACCGATCCCTGTGGCACCCCATTAGTTACCGCCTGCCAATTTAAAAATGGCCCATTAATCCCTACTTTGTTTCCTCACTGCCAACCAGTTTTCTATTCCCCTCAATACATTTCCCCCAATCCCATGCGCTTTAATTTTGCACAATAATCTCTTATGCGGGACTTTGTCAAACGCCTTCTGAAAGTCCAAATATACCACATCGACTGGCTCCCCCTTGTCGACTGTACTGGTTTGATTTTCAAAGAATTCCAACAGTATTTGCCAAGCATGATTCTCCCTTCATATAACCATGCTGACTGTGACTGATCCTGCCACTGCTTTCTAAATGTTCCGCTATCAAGTCCTTGATAATGGATTCAAGCATTCTGCCCACTACCGATGTTAGGCTTACTGGTCTATAATTCCCTGCATTCTCTCTACCTCCCTTTTTGAATATCGGAGTGATGTGAGCTACCCTCCAATCTGCAGGGACAGTTCCAGAGTCTATAGAATCCCGGAAGATGACCACCAATGCATCCACTATTTCCAGAGCCACATCCTTAAGGAATCTGGGATGCGGATTCTCAGGCCCTGGGGATTTATCTGCCTTCAATCCCATCAATTTTCCCAGCACCATTTCTCTACTAATATTGATCTCCCTCAGTTCTTCCCTCTCACTGAACTTTAATTCTTCAACATTTCTGGTATCTGATTTGTGTCCTCATTTTGTGAAGACAGAACCAAAGTATGTATTCAATTGCTCAGCCATTTCTTTGTCCCTTATTATGCATTCCCCTCTTCCTGTCTGTAGGGGCCTACATTTCTCTTGACCAATCTCTTTCTCTTCACATATCTGTAGAAACTTTTAGTGTCAGTCTTTATGTTCCCTGCAAGCTTTCTTTCGTACAGTACTTTCCCCTCCTTCATCCCCTTTGTCCTGCTTTGTTGAATTCTAAACTGCTCCCAATCCTCAGACCTATTATTTCTTCCTGGCCAATCTGTGTGCTTCTTCCTTGGATCGATACTGTTTCTAATTTCCTTTGTAAGCCATGGATTGGCCCTTTTACCCATTCTGTTTTGTGCCAGACCTCTTCCTCCACTCCTCTTTGTCTTGGCCTCTCCTGTCCTGCTGCCTTGCCATTGCTTACACCCACCACCATTGTACCACATCGCCAGCGCTGAAAGATAGCCCCATCAAACCAAACATGAGAAACTGCACCAGAAAAAACAACAAAGTTACAACGTCAAGTTCCAACACTCCAGATCAAAACAGTTTCCAGAAACTATGGAGAAAATTCTGAAGGAGAGGATCTATGTCCACTTGGAAAGGCAAGGTTTGATCAGGAATAGTCAGCGTGGCTTTGTCAGAGGGAGGTCATGCTTAACAAATTGGATTGGACATTTTGAGCACGTGACTAAGTATGTAGATGAGGGGAGTGCAGTTGATATAGTTTACATGGATTTCAGCAAAGCCTTTGACAAGATCCCACATGGGAGACTTATAAAGAAGGAAAATGTACCTGGGATACAGGGGAACTTGATCAGGTGGATTCAAAGCTGGCTGAGCTGTGAGAGACGGAGGGTGATGACAGACGGCTGCTTTAGTGAGTGGAAGCCAGTGTCCATCCCACAGGGATCCGTGCTGGGTCCACTATTATTCATCATTTATATCAATGACTTAGATGACTATGTGGGGGGATAGGATCAGTAAGTTTGTGGATGACACAAAGATTGGCCGGCTGCTTAACAATGAGGTTGAGTGACGTGGGTTACAGGAAGATGCAGACGGGATGGTCAAATGGACGGAAAGGTGGCAGATGGAATTTAACCCTGAAAAGTGTGAGGTGATACACTTTAGAAGGAATAATTTGACATGGAAATATTCAATGAACAGCCCGACACTGGGAAGTTCTGAGGAACAAAGGGACCTTGGCATGTTTGTCCAGAGATCTCTGAAGGCAGAAGGCCAGGTGGTGGTGAAAAAGGCATTTGGGACACTCGCTTTTAGCAATCGGGAAGGGAGTCATGGTGGAGTTGTATCAAACTTTGGTGAGGCCACAGCTGGAGCACTGGGTGCAATTCTGGTCGCCACATTATAGGAAGGATGTGATTGGACTGGAGGGGGTGCAGAGGAGATTCACCAGGATGTTGCCTGGGATGGAACATTTCAGTTACAAAGAGGGGTTGGATAGGCTTGGGTTGTTTTCTCTGGAGCAGAGAAGACTGAGGGGCGACCTGATCGAGGTGGACAGGATTATGAGGGGCATGGACAGGGTGGATAGGGAGCAGCTGTTCCCCTTAGTTGGAGGGTCAGTTACAAGGGAGACACAAGTTCAAAGTGAGGCCGGGAGGTTTAGGGGGGATTGGGGGGAAAACCTTTTTGCCCAGAGGTGAGGGTCTGGAACGCACTGCCTGGGAGGGTGGTGACGGTCAGGAACACACTGCCTGGGAGGGTGGTGACGGTCAGGAACACACTGCCTGGGAGGGTGGTGACGGTCAGGAACACACTGCCTGGGAGGGTGGTGACGGTCAGGAACACACTGCCTGGGAGGGTGGTGAGGGTCAGGAACACACTGCCTGGGAGGGTGGTGACGGTCAGGAACACACTGCCTGGGAGGGTGGTGACGGTCAGGAACACACTGCCTGGGAGGGTGGTGAGGGTCAGGAACACACTGCCTGGGAGGGTGGTGACGGTCAGGAACACACTGCCTGGGAGGGTGGTGACGGTCAGGAACACACTGCCTGGGAGGGTGGTGACGGTCTGGAACACACTGCCTGGGAGGGTGGTGACGGTCAGGAACACACTGCCTGGGAGGGTGGTGACGGTCAGGAACACACTGTCTGGGGGGGTGGTGAGGGTCAGGAACACACTGCCTGGGAGGGTGGTGACGGTCAGGAACACACTGCCTGGGAGGGTGGTGACGGTCAGGAACACACTGTCTGGGGGGGTGGTGAGGGTCAGGAACACACTGCCTGGGAGGGTGGTGACGGTCAGGAACACACTGCCTGGGAGGGTGGTGATGGTTTGGAACACACTGCCTGGGAGGGTGGTGAGGGTCTGGAACACACTGCCTGGGAGGGTGGTGAGGGTCTGGAACACACTGCCTGGGAGGGTGGTGAGGGTCTGGGATGCACTGCCTGGGAGGGTGGTGAGGGTCAGGAACACACTGCCTGGGAGGGTGGTGACGGTCTGGGATGCACTGCCTGGGAGGGTGGTGATGGTCTGGAACACACTGCCTGGGAGGGTGGTGACGGTCAGGAACACACTGCCTGGGAGGGTGGGAGAGGGTCAGGAACACACTGCCTGGGAGGGTGGTGATGGTCAGGAACACACTGCCTGGGGGGGGTGGTGACTGTCAGGAACACACTGCCTGGGAGGGTGGTGAGGGTCAGGAACACACTGCCTGGGAGGGTGGTGACGGTCAGGAACACACTGCCTGGGAGGGTGGGAGAGGCTGGAACACACTGCCTGGGAGGGTGGTGACGGTCAGGAACACACTGTCTGGGAGGGTGGGAGAGGCTGGAACACACTGCCTGGGAGGGTGGTGACGGTCTGGGATGCACTGCCTGGGAGGGTGGTGAGGGTCAGGAACACACTGCCTGGGAGGGTGGTGAGGGTCAGGAACACACTGCCTGGGAGGGTGGTGAGGGTCAGGAACACACTGCCTGGGAGGGTGGTGACGGTCAGGAACACACTGCCTGGGAGGGTGGTGACGGTCAGGAACACACTGCCTGGGAGGGTGGGAGAGGGTCAGGAACACACTGCCTGGGAGGGTGGTGATGGTCAGGAACACACTGCCTGGGGGGGGTGGTGACTGTCAGGAACACACTGTCTGGGAGGGTGGGAGAGGCTGGAACACACTGCCTGGGAGGGTGGTGATGGTCAGGAACACACTGCCTGGGGGGGGTGGTGACGGTCAGGAACACACTGCCTGGGAGGGTGGTGATGGTCTGGAACGCGCTGCCTGGGAGGGTGGGAGAGGCGGGGTGCCTCACATCCTTTAAATAGTACCTGGATGAGCACTTGGCCCATCATAACATTGGAGGCTATGGCCAAGTGCTGGCAAATGGGAATAGGATTGACCGATCAGGGGCCTTTCATCCAGCGGTGCAGACTCGATGGGCTGAAGGGCCTTTTCTGCGCTGTATTTTTCTGTGATCCTGTGAATTGACGGGCATCCTAAAATAACAAACCAGCAACTAACCTGAAAGTTCTGGATGATCCCTTTAACTAGCAGTGGTGAGGGGTCCTTCCCGCTGGTTAACGCCAGCTGTTCTTGGGTCAGAAAGGACCTGCAAGAGGCAGAGGATCCTGATGTAAAACACAGTCAATTGTCCAAAGATTCTGGCCAGTCGTAGTCAAGGCCAGAGAGGAAAACATTCCAGCCCAGAGTAATCCAGCGCAGCATAATCAAACACCGATTACTGAACCCCAACACTGTACATCATCCCAGTTACTGAACCCCGATACTGTACATCACCCCAGTTACTGAACCCCAATACTGTACATCATCCCAGTTACTGAACCCCGATACTGTACATCATCCCAGTTACTGAACCCCAACACTGTACATCATCCCAGTTACTGAACCCCGATACTGTACATCATCCCAGTTACTGAACCCCGATACTGTACATCATCCCAGTTACTGAACCCCGATACTGTACATCATCCCAGTTACTGAACCCCGATACTGTACATCATCCCAGTTACTGAACCCCAATACTGTACATCATCCCAGTTACTGAACCCCAATACTGTACATCATCCCAGTTACTGAACCCCGATACTGTACATCATCCCAGTTACTGAACCCCAATACTGTACATCATCCCAGTTACTGAACCCCAACACTGTACATCATCCCAGTTACTGAACCCCAATACTGTACATCATCCCAGTTACTGAACCCCAATACTGTACATCATCCCAGTTACTGAACCCCGATACTGTACATCATCCCAGTTACTGAACCCCAATACTGTACATCATCCCAGTTACTGAACCCCAATACTGTACATCATCCCAGTTACTGAACCCCGATACTGTACATCATCCCAGTTACTGAACCCCGATACTGTACATCATCCCAGTCACTGAACCCCAATACTGTACATCATCCCAGTTACTGAACCCCAATACTGTACATCATCCCAGTTACTGAACCCCAATACTGTACATCATCCCAGTTACTGAACCCCAATACTGTACATCATCCCAGTTACTGAACCCCATACTGTACATCATCCCAGTTACTGAACCCCAATACTGTACATCATCCCAGTTACTGAACCCCGAATACTGTACATCATCCCAGTTACTGAACCCCGATACTGTACATCATCCCAGTTACTGAACCCCGATACTGTACATCATCCCAGTTACTGAACCCCAATACTGTACATCATCCCAGTTACTGAACCCCAACTACTGTACATCATCCCAGTTACTGAACCCCGATACTGTACATCATCCCAGTCACTGAACCCCGATACTGTACATCACCCAGTTACTGAACCCCGATACTGTACATCACCCAGTTACTGAACCCCAATACTGTACATCATCCCAGTTACTGAACCCCAACACTGTACATCATCCCAGTTACTGAACCCCAATACTGTACATCATCCCAGTTACTGAACCCCGATACTGTACATCACCCCAGTTACTGAACCCCAACACTGTACATCATCCCAGTTACTGAACCCCGATACTGTACATCATCCCAGTTACTGAACCCCAATACTGTACATCATCCCAGTCACTGAACCCCGATACTGTACATCATCCCAGTTACTGAACCCCGATACTGTACATCATCCCAGTTACTGAACCCCGATACTGTACATCAT
The DNA here is from genome assembly GCF_902713615.1 of Scyliorhinus canicula. Classification (NCBI taxonomy): domain Eukaryota; kingdom Metazoa; phylum Chordata; class Chondrichthyes; order Carcharhiniformes; family Scyliorhinidae; genus Scyliorhinus; species Scyliorhinus canicula. The sequence goes on from NC_052158.1 coordinate 161,808,000, forward strand.
CCCAGTTACTGAACCCCAATACTGTACATCATCCCAGTTACTGAACCCCGATACTGTACATCATCCCAGTTACTGAACCCCAACACTGTACATCATCCCAGTTACTGAACCCCAATACTGTACATCGCCCCAGTTACTGAACCCCAACACTGTACATCATCCCAGTTACTGAACCCCAATACTGTACATCATCCCAGTTACTGAACCCCAATACTGTACATCATCCCAGTTACTGAACCCCGATACTGTACATCATCCCAGTTACTGAACCCCAACACTGTACATCATCCCAGTTACTGAACCCCAATACTGTACATCATCCCAGTTACTGAACCCCAATACTGTACATCATCCCAGTTACTGAACCCCAATACTGTACATCATCCCAGTTACTGAACCCCGATACTGTACATCATCCCAGTTACTGAACCCCAATACTGTACATCATCCCAGTTACTGAACCCTCGATACTGTACATCATCCCAGTTACTGAACCCCGATACTGTACATCATCCCAGTTACTGAACCCCAACACTGTACATCATCCCAGATACTGAACCCCGATACTGTACACCATCCCAGTTACTGAACCCCGATACTGTACATCATCCCAGTTACTGAACCCCAACACTGTACATCATCCCAGTTACTGAACCCCGATACTGTACATCATCCCAGTTACTGAACCCCGATACTGTACATCATCCCAGTTACTGAACCCCAATACTGTACATCATCCCAGTTACTGAACCCCGATACTGTACATCATCCCAGTTACTGAACCCCAATACTGTACATCACCCCAGTTACTGAACCCCGATACTGTACATCATCCCAGTTACTGAACCCCTGATACTGTACATCATCCCAGTTACTGAAACCCGATACTGTACATCATCCCAGTTACTGAACCCCAATACTGTACATCATCCCAGTCACTGAACCCCGATACTGTACATCACCCCAGTTACTGAACCCCGATACTGTACATCATCCCAGTTACTGAACCCTGATACTGTACATCATCCCAGTTACTGAACCCCGATACTGTACATCATCCCAGTTACTGAACCCCGATACTGTACATCATCCCAGTTACTGAACCCCGATACTGTACATCATCCCAGTTACTGAACCCCGATACTGTACATCATCCCAGTTACTGAACCCCAATACTGTACATCACCCCAGTTACTGAACCCCAATACTGTACATCATCCCAGTTACTGAACCCCGATACTGTACATCATCCCAGTTACTGAACCCCGATACTGTACATCATCCCAGTTACTGAACCCCAATACTGTACATCATCCCAGTTACTGAACCCCAATACTGTACATCACCCCAGTTACTGAACCCCGATACTGTACATCACCCCAGTTACTGAACCCCGATACTGTACATCATCCCAGTTACTGAACCCCGATACTGTACATCACCCCAGTTACTGAACCCCGATACTGTACATCATCCCAGTTACTGAACCCCAATACTGTACATCATCCCAGTTACTGAACCCCAATACTGTACATCATCCCAGTTACTGAACCCCAATACTGTACATCATCCCAGTTACTGAACCCCGATACTGTACATCATCCCAGTTACTGAACCCCAATACTGTACATCATCCCAGTTACTGAACCCCAATACTGTACATCATCCCAGTTACTGAACCCCGATACTGTACATCATCCCAGTTACTGAACCCCGATACTGTACATCATCCCAGTTACTGAACCCCAATACTGTACATCATCCCAGTTACTGAACCCCGATACTGTACATCATCCCAGTTACTGAACCCCAATACTGTACATCATCCCAGTTACTGAACCCCGATACTGTACATCATCCCAGTTACTGAACCCCAATACTGTACATCATCCCAGTTACTGAACCCAATACTGTACATCATCCCAGTTACTGAACCCCAATACTGTACATCATCCCAGTTACTGAACCCCGATACTGTACATCATCCCAGTTACTGAACCCCAATACTGTACATCATCCCAGTTACTGAACCCCGATACTGTACATCATCCCAGTTACTGAACCCCGATACTGTACATCATCCCAGTTACTGAACCCCAATACTGTACATCATCCCAGTTACTGAACCCCAATACTGTACATCATCCCAGTTACTGAACCCCGATACTGTACATCATCCCAGTTACTGAACCCCGATACTGTACATCATCCCAGTTACTGAACCCCAATACTGTACATCATCCCAGTTACTGAACCCCAATACTGTACATCATCCCAGTTACTGAACCCCAATACTGTACATCATCCCAGTTACTGAACCCCAATACTGTACATCATCCCAGTTACTGAACCCCAATACTGTACATCATCCCAGTTACTGAACCCCGATACTGTACATCATCCCAGTTACTGAACCCCAATACTGTACATCATCCCAGTTACTGAACCCCGATACTGTACATCATCCCAGTTACTGAACCCCAATACTGTACATGATCCCAGTCACTGAACCCCGATACTGTACATCATCCCAGTTACTGAACCCCAATACAGTTCATGATCCCAGTCACTGAACCCCGATACTGTGTATCATCCCAGTCACTGGACCCCAATACTGTTCATGATCACAGTCACTGAACCCCGATACATACATAAACACACAGAAGGCAGGAGCAGGAGGAGGCCTTTTGGCCCTTCGAGCCTGCTTCTGCCATTCATCACGATCATGGCTGATCATCCAACTCAATAGCCTAATCCTGCTTTCTCCCCATAGCCTTTGAACCCATTTCCCCCAAGTGCTGTATCAGCTGCCTCTTGAATATATTCAAAGTTTTAGCATCAACTAATTCCACAGGCTCACCACTCTTTGTGTGAAGAAATGTCGCCTTATCTCTGTCAGAAATGGTTTACCCTGAATCCTCAGGCTGTGACCCCTGGTTCTGGACACACCCACCATTAATAACATCTTCCCTGCATCTACCCTGTCTAGTCCTGTTAGAATTTTATAAGTCTCAAGGAGATCCACCCCTCATTCTTCTGAACTCCAGTGAGAACAATCCCAACGTAGTCAATCTCTCCTCATATGACAGTCCCGCCATCCCTGGAATCAGTCTGGTAAACCTTCGCTGCACTCCCTCGAGAGCAAGAACATCCTTCCTCAGAGAAGGAGACCAAAACTGCCCACGCAATACCCCAGGTGTGGCCTCACCAAGGCCCTGTATAATTGCAGCAACACATCCCTGCTTCTATACTAGAAACCTCGCAATGAAGGCCAACATACCATTAGCCTTCTTTACCGCCTGCTGCACCTGCATGCTTACCTTCAGCGACTGGTGCACAAGGACACCCAGGTCCCGCTGCACACTCCCCTCTCCCAATTTACAACCATTCAGGTAGTAATCTGCCTTCCTGTTTTTGCTTCCAAAGTGAATAACCTCACACTTATCCAAATGATACTGCATCTGCCATTGGTTTGCCCACTCGCCCAACCTGTCCAGATCTTGCTGTAGGATCCCTGCATCCTCGTCACAATTCACCCTCCCACCTAATTTGGTATCATCTGCAAACTTTGAGATGTTACATTTTGTTCCCTCATCCAAATCATTGATATATATTGTGAATAGCTGGGGTCCCAGCACCGATCGATATGGCACCCCACTGGTTACTGCCTGCCAATTTGAAAAGGACCCATTAACCCCTACTCTTTGTTTCCTCTCTGCCAACCAGTTTTCTATCCACCTTAATACATTTCCCCCAATCCCATGCGCTTTAATTTTGCACAATAATCTCTTATGTGGGACTTTGTCAAACGCCTTCTGAAAGTCCAAATAAACCACATCGACTGGCTCCCCCCTGTCGACTGTACTGGTTACATCTTCAAAGATGCCAACAGATTTGTCAAGCATGATTTTCCCATCATATAACCATGCTGACACTGACTGATCCTGCCACTGCTTTCCAAATGTTCCGCTATCAAGTCCTTGATAATGGATTCAAGCATTTTCCCCACTACCGATGTTAGGCTTACTGGTCTATAATTTCCTGATTTCTCTCTACCTCCCTTTTGAATATTGGAGGTGGGCATGGTGGGGTGTCCCCATATAGATGGGTGTTTTAGGGTGCATTTCAGGTGAGAGGGGAAAATGGGGAAATATCATTAATGGGGTTCCCCCGATGGGAATAGGGGACCTCCCAAAGCAGGCAATCCACTTCTTGTCCCCAATTAATCCATGCAGGGTAAGTTGCCGGGGTGGTCACAGTCCTTCAGCCTCTCTCAGAGGTGTCAGAACAGAACCCTCAAGTGGAAATTCATTATCCAGTTAGGAGCGTCAATGGGCTCTGGCTGCCTGGTGCCTTAGCAGCACACTGCCCCCCCCCCCCCCCCCCCCCCCTTTCCCTAACCAACATTATTCGCTACATTCTCTGCCTTTTTATACATTCCTTGCAATCCTTACCCATCGTGCCCTGAGACCTCCAGAAAAACATTTTCCTGGAATCCCAGGATGTCATCTCTGGGGAATTGTACCCAGTCCTTCCCACAGTAATGTTTGGTGCTACAGGGACAGGACTGGGATGGGTTAGAGGTCAAACACTTTATTTTGTGCACCCCTCCCCCCCTCCCCCTCGCAGCTTTCAAACACAAAGGCAGGGGTCCGTGAAGTTCACCCCTGCATTCGGTCATGGGGTATTCCATGGATATTCGGGAGGAACAGTCTTCATTAGATTATGAGCAATTCTAAGGCAGGTGGTCAGGCGGGGTGGCCAGGGCAGGGATTACAATACATGTAAAAAAAGGCAGAGAATGTGGTGAATAATGTTGGTGGTGAAGCACAAATTACCGTGTGGGAATCTGCCATCGAGGCAATTGCTGAAAGATGGGTTAAAATATGGAAGACAGGCGTTGGATATGAAATGTTCAGATAGTAGGGAAGGAACAAAGAGAGATGGCAATGACTTTATTGATCAGAGAAGAAATTGGAGTGTTGGAAAGATACGTGTCCTTGAGGGGACTGAGACAGAATCCAGTGGTTTAGATATGAGAAGCAAGGAAAATAAACCACACAAGTCAATGGCTCCAATAGTGAGAGAGGAGGAGGAAACCTTCTGGGAAATCACAAAGCTGTGTCAGAATTCTAAAGTGGTGATGCCGAGAGATTAATGCCTCAAATATTGTCTGGGAATCGTCTGGGAATGTGAAATAAAATTAATGGACTTCCTGCTGTATTGTTCACCCACCCCTGCCCTGCCCACCGCCCTGTCCACCGCCCTGCCCACCGCCCTGCCCACCGCCCTGACCACCGCCCTGCCCACCGCCCTGCCCACCGCCCTGCCCACCGCCCTGCCCTGCCCTGACCACCGCCCTGCCCACCGCCCTGCCCTGCCCACCGCCCTGCCCACCGCCCTGCCCACCACCCTGCCCACCGCCCTGCCCTGCCCTGACCACCGCCCTGCCCACCGCCCTGCCCTGCCCACCGCCCTGCCCACCGCCCTGCCCACCACCCTGCCCACCACCCGCCCTGACCACCACCCGCCCTGCCCACCGCCCTGCCCTGCCCTGACCACCGCCCTGCCCACCGCCCTGCCCTGACCACCTGCCCTGCCCACCGCCCTGCCCACCGCCCTGCCCACCGCCCTGCCCTGCCCACCGCCCTGCCCTGCCCTGACCACCGCCCTGACCACCGCCCTGCCCACCGCCCTGCCCTGCCCACCGCCCTGCCCACTGCCCTGACCACCTGCCCTGCCCACCGCCCTGCCCTGCCCACCACCCGCCCTGACCACCACCCGCCCTGACTACCACCCGCCCTGACCACCACCCGCCCTGACCACCGCCCTGCCCTGCCCACCGCCCTGCCCACCGCCCTGCCCTGCCCACCGCCCTGCCCACCGCCCTGCCCACCGCCCTGCCCACCGCCCTGCCCTGCCCACCGCCCTGCCCACCGCCCTGCCCTGCCCTGCCCACTGCCCTGCCCACCGCCCTGCCCACCGCCCTGCCCTGCCCACCGCCCTGCCCTGCCCACCGCCCTGCCCTGCCCACCGCCCTGCCCACCGCCCTGCCCTGCCCACCGCCCTGCCCTGCCCTGCCCACCGCCCTGCCCACCGCCCTGCCCTGCCCCACCGCCCTGCCCACCCGCCCTGCCCACCGCCCTGCCCACCGCCCTGCCCTGCCCACCGCCCTGCCCTGCCCACCGCCCTGCCCTGCCCACCGCCCTGCCCACCGCCCTGCCCTGCCCACCGCCCTGCCCTGCCCACCACCCTGCCCTGCCCTGCCCTGCCCACCCGCCCTGCCCACCGCCCTGCCCACCGCCCTGCCCTGCCCACCGCCCTGCCCTGCCCACCGCCCTGCCCTGCCCACCGCCCTGCCCGCCCCCCGCCCTGCCCCCACCGCCTGCCCTGCCCACCGCCCTGCCCTGCCCACCGCCCTGCCCTGCCCACCGCCCTGCCCTGCCCTCCGCCCACCCCCTGCCCACCGCCCTGCCCTGCCCACCCGCCCTGCCCACCGCCCTGCCCACCGCCCTGCCCCCCGCCCTGCCCACCGCCCTGCCCCGCCCTGCCCACCGCCCTGCCCACCGCCCTGCCCACCGCCCTGCCCACCGCCCTGCCCACCGCCCTGCCCACCGCCCTGCCCACCCCCTGCCCTGCCCACCGCCCTGCCCACCGCCCTGCCCTGCCCACCGCCCTGCCCTGCCCACCGCCCTGCCCTGCCCACCGCCCTGCCCTGCCCACCGCCCTGCCCACCGCCCTGCCCACCGCCCTGCCCACCGCCCTGCCCTGCCCCCGCCCTGCCCACCGCCCTGCCCTGCCCACCGCCCTGCCCACCGCCCTACCCACCGCCCTGCCCACCGCCCTGCCCTGCCCACCGCCCTGCCCACCGCCCTACCCACCGCCCTGCCCACCGCCCTGCCCACCGCCCTGCCCACCGCCCTGCCCACCGCCCTGCCCACCGCCCTGCCCACCGCCCTGCCCACCGCCCTGACCACCGCCCTGCCCACCACCCGCCCTGCCCACCGCCCGCCCTGACCACCGCCCTGCCCTGCCCTGCCCACCGCCCTGCCCTGCCCACCGCCCTGCCCTGCCCACCGCCCTGCCCTGCCCACCACCCGCCCTGACCACCGCCCTGCCCACCGCCCTGCCCACCGCCCTGCCCACCGCCCTGACCCCCGCCCTGCCCACCGCCCGCCCTGACCACCGCCCTGCCCTGCCCACCGCCCTGCCCTGCCCACCGCCCTGCCCTGCCCCACCGCCCTGCCCTGCCCACCACCCCCCTGACCACCGCCCTGCCCACCGCCCTGCCCTGCCCACCGCCCTGCCCACCGCCCTGCCCACCGCCCTGCCCACCGCCCTGCCCTGCCCACCCCCGCCCTGCCCACCGCCCTGCCCACCGCCCTGCCCACCGCCCTGCCCTGCCCACCGCCCTGCCCTGCCCACCGCCCTGCCCACCGCCCTGCCCACCCCCTGACCACCTGCCCTACCCACCTGCCCTGCCCCGCCCACTGCCCTGCCCACCGCCCTGCCCTGCCCACCGCCCTGCCCACCACCCTGCCCTGCCCACCGCCCTGACCACCTGCCCTGCCCACCACCCTGCCCTGCCCACCGCCCTGCCCACCGCCCTGCCCTGCCCACCGCCCTGCCCACCGCCCTGCCCACCGCCCTGCCCTGCCCACCGCCCTGCCCTGCCCACCGCCCTGCCCACCGCCCTGCCCTGCCCACCGCCCTGCCCTGCCCACCGCCCTGCCCACCGCCCTGCCCACCGCCCTGCCCTGCCCACCGCCCTGCCCTGCCCACCGCCCTGCCCACCGCCCTGCCCACCGCCCTGACCACCGCCCTGCCCTGCCCACCGCCCTGCCCACCGCCCTGCCCACCGCCCTGCCCTGCCCACCGCCCTGCCCACCGCCCTGCCCTGCCCACCGCCCTGCCCACCACCCTACCCACCGCCCTGCCCTGCCCACCACCCTGCCCTGCCCTGCCCACCGCCCTGCCCTGCCCACCACCCTGCCCTGCCCTGCCCACCGCCCTGCCCTGACCACCGCCCTGCCCTGCCCACCACCCTGCCCACCGCCCTGCCCTGCCCACCGCCCTGCCCACCGCCCTGCCCACCGCCCTGCCCTGCCCCGCCCACTGCCCTGCCCACCACCCGCCCTGACCACCGCCCTGCCCTGCCCACCGCCCTGCCCTGCCCACCGCCCTGCCCTGCCCACCGCCCTGCCCTGCCCTGCCCTGCCCTGCCCACCCACCCTGCCCACCGCCCTGCCCTGCCCACCGCCCCGCCCTGCCCACCGCCCTGCCCTGCCCACCGCCCTGCCCTGCCCACCACCCGCCCTGACCACCGCCCTGCCCACCGCCCTGCCCTGCCCCACCGCCCTGCCCACCGCCCTGCCCACCGCCCTGCCCTGCCCACCACCCGCCCTGCCCACCGCCCTGCCCTGCCCACCGCCCTGCCCACCGCCCTGCCCACCGCCCTGCCCTGCCCACCGCCCTGCCCACCGCCCTGCCCTGCCCACCGCCCTGCCCACCGCCCTGCCCTGCCCACCGCCCTGCCCTGCCCACCGCCCTGCCCACCGCCCTGCCCACCGCCCTGCCCTGCCCACCGCCCTGCCCACCGCCCTGCCCTGCCCACCGCCCTGCCCACCGCCCTGCCCTGCCCACCGCCCTGCCCACCGCCCTGCCCACCGCCCTGCCCACCGCCCTGCCCTGCCCACCGCCCTGCCCTGACCACCTGCCCCGCCCACCGCCCTGACCACCTTCCCTGCCCTGCCCACCCGCCCTGACCTTTCAGCAATGTTAAATGGGGGCAGGTGAGGCCCCCCCACTGGCTTCCCACCCTTGGCCAATTGTTGACCGCTGGTGAGTTGTTTCCTGAACAGCCTCAATTGCAAGGCTGGCAGGAAGAGTTCCTGGGATGGGGCAGGCCACAAATGAGTTGGTTTCAGGCATTGGGCAAGAAAGGGAGAGGGCATCTCCATCAGATGCCCCTTTTAACATTGGTACCTCCCCTTAGAATCTCCCTCCAACCCCACAGCCTATTTCCTGCTACCCTAAGCCCAACCTGTCCACCTGACCACTACCCCAGGCCTCCCTGCCCTTCCTGTCCAGAGACCCCTAGAACATACATTTTCCTGGAATCCCAGGACACAGTCGCTGGGGAATTGCAAGGGGTCCAAACCCAGCCCTTCCCAGTGTAATGTGTGGTGCTGCAGGATTTGGGCAGCTGCTGGCCAATTAAATTCTTCCTGTGTGAGGAACATAAGTCCCATTTGCGGCCAATGAAAGCTGATTGGAGTGTGAACTGGTGAAGCAGCAGACAGTGTTAGCCAGGATGTCTTCCCCACCAACTTTTCAGATGGTGAGATGGGAAAGCCAGCCAGTTTAATAATCCTACAAAATCCTGGGGAAGAGTGATCATTGTATCATCAGGGTTAGACTGGCCATACATGCTACCTGCTGGAAGAGAGCAAGGAATAATCTGATGTTGAATATCTAAGAGAAATTGGAGGAGAGCAAACTTCAATGAGGTGAAGGAGGACATAATCAGGGTAAAATGGAAACAAAGATTGACAGGGAATGTTGTAATGGAGCAATGGGTGATCTTTAGGAGGAGATGGCCCAGGAACAGGCTGGGTACATTTTTAACAAGAGTGAAAGTCCAAAGAAGCAAATTCTTGGGTATTGAATGAGATGCAGGTTATAACGAAACAATGAGAGATGATGTACAATTCAATTGTGAACTAGGCCACATAGAATAGGCTGAGAGGGAAAATGAAGAAGAAAATAAAACTGGTAAAGAGTGGAACAATTTATGATGGAGGTAGGGATTTCAGATATATTGTATCGTATGTAGCGGGATCAGTAAGGGTTAAAATCCTGGGTTAGTGTGTATGACTGCTGCAGTAGTATTTTTAAAAATCCTGGTTTGAAAAGCAGCTGGCCATTTTGGAGACATCAGTGTAATTAAAGCATCGTAAAAGTTTGGGTGAATGGACTTTTACATAGAACATAGAACATAGAACAGTACAGCACAGAACAGGCCCTTCGGCCCTCGATGTTGTGCCGAGCAATGATCACCCCACTCAAACTCACGTATCCACCCTATACCCGTAACCCAACAACCCCCCCCCCCCCCCAAACCTTACTTTTATTAGGACACTACGGGCAATTTATCACGGCCAATCCACCTAACCCGCACATCTTTGGACTGTGGGAGGAAACCGGAGCACCCGGAGGAAACCCACGCACACACGGGTAGGACGTGCAGACTCCGCACAGACAGTGACCCAGCCGGGAATCGAACCTGGGACCCTGGAGCTGTGAAGCATTTATGCTAACCACCATGCTACTTTATATTTTTCAAATTTCCCTGGGGAGCAGATAATAGGAGACATCGGCCGGATTCTCTGTTCCCGAGATGCTAGTGTAGGATTCGTGGACTTTGCCGATCTCAAAACTGGTGCCACACCTTGACCGATTCCGCAACTGTTAATGAACTAGCACCTGCGCTCGTGGTACTCAAAACTCTGGATCTCGCTCCATCTGGTGGACGAAGGGCGGTATCACACCGACCTGGAATTCTTCGGTGAAATGCCATCTGGTGGTCGAAGGATGGAATTGCGCCAGCCTGAACCTCTCGGGCAAATCTATTTCCCAGAGGCTGCAACCGCAGTAGTGAAGACTTAACGTAGAGCTGCCCATAAGACCATAAGAGCAGAATTAGGCCACTCGGCCCATCAAGTCTGCTCCGCCATTCAATCATGGCTGATATTTTTCCCATCCCCATTCGCCTGCGTCCCCTCCATAATCCATGATCCCCTTATGGATCAATAACCTATCTGTCTCTGCCTTAAAGACACTCAGTGAATTGGCCTCCACAGCCTTCTGCGGTAAAGAGTTCCACAGATTCACCACCCTCTGGCTGAAGAAATTCCTCCTCATCTCTGTTTTAAAGAGAGATTTAGTCTTTAGTCTGAGATTGTGTCCTCTGGTTCTAGTTTTTCCCACAAGTGGAAACATCCTCTCCACGTCCACTCTATCCAGGCCTCGCAGTATCCTGTAAGTTTCAATAAGAACCCCCTCATCCTTCTAAACTCCAACGAGTCCAGACCCAGAGTCCTCAACCGTTCCTCATACGACAAGCTGTTCATTCCAGTGATCATTCTTGTGAACCTCCTCTGGACCCTTTGCAGGGACCCTTTAACTCTTTTTGATTCTTCGCTGACCCTTACCTTGGGTCTGTCTTGTGTGTGACTGGGTAGAGGGTGGGTCGGGATCTTCGGATTAGGTAGCCTGGTAGACAGTTATCTTATTTTTTATATGCTCATCTTTTCTCCTTTTTATTCATAAACAGTTTGTTAATGTTTTACTTATAAATCTGGTGTTTGTAATGCATTGGAGCATTCAAGGCTTAAAGATGTTTGGAAAATATTAATTATTTGTTAATTCACTTATGTTGGGATTCCACGGTCTGTGGGACTGGAATTGACCACGCACTTGCCTAAGGTGTCGTAACATAAATTAGGGGCTCGTCCGGGATTGGAAATGTTCAACGGCGAATTTGGGGGAAACAGACTAAATTAAAACAAGATATCAAGTTTGTAGCAATGTAATAGAATGGCTATGGAAGCTGCTAAGAAATTTCTCCAGGTAGATAACATATCTCTGGTATGTTTGGAGCAGCTTCATGAAGACCCGCTCGTCGAACTGGCAAGGGAATTAAAACTGGGTGTACCAGCTTGAGCTAATAAGGTGGAGGTAATTGATGCAATTGCTGCAATGCTGCCTCGGCCAGATCCACAGGCAGTAGAATTGGCTAAGATCCAGTCACAGATGAAAGAGTTAGAAATGTAGCAAAAATACAGAGAAATAGAAATGGAAATAAAGAGAGAGGAAAGCGAGAATGAGAGAAAATAAAAGGAAAAAGAAATGGAGATGGAAATGAGGAAGTTAGAACTAGATAGAGCCTGTAAAGGGGTGGGAAATTCCGGGAATGTGAGTGGGAGACTAGTCCTCGATCAGAGCTCTGTGGCGATATGTTTATGTTTATACAGGTTCTTCCAAAATTTAAAGAAAAAGAAATAGAAATGTTCTTTGTTTTTTGAAAAAGTAGCAACTCAAATGGAGTTGCCAAAAGAGAAGTGGACCTTAAACCTGCAGAGTAAGTTACCGGGAGGACACAGGAAGTTTATGCTGCCTGGCAGGACTCCAGAGAATCTGACTCGGTGAAAAAGATTATTCTAGATGCATATGAATTGGTTCCCGAAACATACAGACAAAAATTCCGGAATTTGCAGAGACTGGCGCGATAGATTATGCAGAATTCGAGAGGGTTAAACAGAACAATTTTAATAGATGGGTACAGGCATTGAAGCACAATGGTTAGCACTGTTGCTTTGCAGCTCCATGGTCCCAGGTTCAATTCCCAGCTTGGGTCACTGTCTCTGCGGAGTCTGCACGTTCTCCCCGTGTCTGTGTGGGTTTCCTCCGGGTGCTCTGGTTTCCTCCCACAAGTCTCAGGCTTGGTTTAGCTCACCAGGCTAAATCGCTGGCTTTTAAAGCAGACCAAGCAGGCCAGAAGCACGGTTCGATTCCCGTAACAGCCTCCCCGGACAGGCGCTGGAATGTGGCGACTAGGGGCTTTTCACAGTAACTTCATTGAAGCCAACTCGTGACAATAAGCGATTTTCATTTCATTTTCAAAGACGTGCTTGTTAGGTGAATTGGACATTCTGAATTCTCCCTCTGTGTACCCGAACAGGTGCCGGAATCTGGCAACTAGGGGCTTTTCACAGTAACTTTAGTGCAGTGTTAATGTAAGCCTACTTGTGACAATAAAGATTATTATTATTACCTACGAGGTTCTGAAAGGGATCATTCTCTTAGATGAGTTTAAGAATTCCTTACCTTCGATAATAAGAACCCTTGTTGAAGACCAGAGGATGCACACTGCCAGAGGAGCAGCAATTATGATGACGAGCTAATCCATAAATTGAAACCTTTGTTCCACCCCCCCTATAATTCTGAAAAGGACAGGAAGTGGGAGGGTGAGAGGAAGGTAGGTAGCCAAGGGAGGCAGTGGATATCTGGGAAGGTACCGAGATCTCTGCCTCAGATCACAAAGGAAGATAGTGTGGGTGGAAGTGAGATTCGGAAGCCTAGATGTTACCATTGTAACAAGACGGGACATGTTCATTCAGTCTGTTGGAAGTTGCAAGGAAGGCCCATCGGAGTTGTGGGGGTTCAGAAGGAGAATTCTGAGAAGGTGGTGAAGGTGGAGAATACTGTAGGACAGACGGCAGCGTTAATGAGGAGACCCAAGCAGGTGTACAGAATCAGGTAGGTGAAAGATATACCGGTTTTGTGTTGAATGGGAAAGTCAGCCCATTTTCCTCAACAGAGATAGCCAAACCTGTAATGATACAGGGGCTACTCGAAATCTTGTGCTGGAGAAGGATTTGCTCTTTCCGAGAGAGAGCTCAGTGAAAGCTGAGGTATTTGTGAATGGGATGGGTGGAAGTTGTATCCCAGTTCCATTGTATAAAGTGCAATTGGAGAGTGATTTAGTGCCAGGTCCGGTAGTTGGAGTGGTTAAGGAATTCCTAGTGGAAAGAATAGAATTAGTTCTGGGAAAGAATTTAGGGGGGCGGGGGGGAGAAAGTTGTAGCTTCACCCATGGTTACAGAGAGTCGCAAGGAAGTATTGCAGTTAGCCGCTGAAATGCCAGCTGAAGGGCACGTGGGAGCGAGGAAGACTCACTGGGCAGCAGAGGACATAGATAAAGAGATTTTGACTGCTGTTGGGCATGTTTCAGGTGGCCATGGTAGTCATAGAATAATAGAATTTACAGAGCAGAAGGAGGTCATTTGGCCCATCGAGTCTGCACCAGCCCTTGGAAAGAGCACCCTACTTAAGCCAACACCTCCACCCTATTCCCGTAACCCAGTAACCCCACTTAACCTTTTACGTAGACACTAAGGGTAATTTAGCGTGGCCAATTCACCTAACCCGCAAGTCTTTGGACCGTGGGAGGAAACCGGAGCACCCGGAGGAAACCCACGCAGACATGGTGAGAACATGCAGACTCCGCACAAACAGTGACCCAAGCCGGGAATCAAACCTGGGACCCTGGCGCTGTGAAGCCACAGTGCTAACCACTGTGCTACCGTCAACCAGGTCCCAAGCATTTTCAGACCGATGGTGACCATATGGCTGAGGAATTCGACAGGAGCCTTGACTTTGCTTTTGATGAGGAGGTGGTGCTAATTCCTGTTAATGTTGGTGAGGAGGAGTCAGACGAAGGTTTTGACTTTGACCTAGGTCCTGGTTACGAAGTTATAACAGTTGTTGTAAGAGTGATAGCAGTCTTGACTTTGATCTTGGGTCTGAATATGATGCGATGATAGACAGTTGTTCCGAAGTAGACTCATCACCAAAATGAGCTTGGACCACTAGTGAGCAATTCTTCAGCGTTAGTCCATGAGTTAGTAACCTGGAGGAGGGTGAAGTGGACTTGCCATAAGGTAGTTTGTTACCGCTTCTTGAGATAAACCCATCGCCACGCCATTCAGGTGGATGAATTTCCCAGAGCAGGCTCTGAAGGAAAGGCTACCTGACTGCCCAGTGTCAGTTAGTCAGGATAAGGGCCATGGGGACTGGGCAGCAATACCAAGCGAATGGCTGGTCAACCCACATCCTTTTGAAGGTTTACAGTGTCTTTTCGAGGGAGCAGACATTGATAGCCAGGAAGATGAAGTGGTTGTCCATCAATCCTTTTTGGGAGTTAAGGGAAAGGTGGTTGATGAATCCTGTAGTGGTTCTACAATCACGGAGGCCAGGAAAACTCAAGCTGGTCATAGAGTCAGTGACATCCCGGACTCTGATTCTGAAAGCGGGGATGCAGTTGGTGGTTATAGAAACTCCAATGAGGAGGTAAAAGGTGCCACACAGGGAATAGCACCTGTTGAGTCAATTAACTGTGAGAAGTCCAACCCCTCAGCAGCTCCTGTTGCTAAAGGTGGTCCAGTGAAGATCAAGAGAGAATGGAGGGCCGGTGGGATTGAAAAGATTCAATTGGTTACCAGTGAACCCACTACTTCATTCAGTGTTGACTTCCCTACTTGTAGTGGAGTTGGAGGAAACCCTCAAAGTTTGTGCAAGACGTTGATCAGTGAATGTAGTGAAAGGTTAGGAAGGCATCATGAGGCCCTCCATTAACTACCCCTGGTGTGAACCTCGTCTCCACAGAGATTGGCTCAGTTAGAAACCGAGGAGCCATGCATGTTGGACATGTTGCAGGAAACCGCAACCCTGTTGTGGTCCACAGAACGCCAAGGAGAGTCTGGGAAGTTGACAGCCATGTCGGAGGGTGAATCGGCCAACCCGGAAAGCCATAGAACATAGAACGTAGAACGATACAGCGCAGTACAGGCTCTTCGGCCCACGATGTTGCACCGACATGGGAAGTCAAAAACTAAAGACCATCTAACCTACACTATGCCCTTATCATCCATATGCTTATCCAATAAATTTTTAAATGCCCTCAATGTTGGCGAGTTCACTACTGTTGCAGGTAGGGCATTCCACGGCCTCACCACTCGTTGCGTAAAAAACCTACCTCTGACATCTGTCCTATATCTATTACCCCTCAATTTAAGGCTATGTCCCCTCGTGCTAGTCACCTCCATCCGCGGGAGAAGGCTCTCACTGTCCACCCTATCTAATCCTCTGATCATTTTGTATGCCTCTATTAAGTCATCTCTTAACCTTCTTCTCTCTAACGAAAACAACCTCAAGTCCATCAGCCTTTCCTCATAAGATTGTCCCTCCATACCAGGCAACATCCTGGTAAATCTCCTCTGCACCCGTTCCAAAGCTTCCACGTCCTTCCTATAATGAGGCGACCAGAACTGTACGCAATACTCCAAATGCGGCCGTACCAGAGTTTTGTACAGCTGCAACATGACCTCATGGCTCCGGAACTCAATCCCTCTACCAATAAAGGCCAACACACCATAGGCCTTCTTCACAACCCTATCAACCTGGGTGGCAACTTTCAGGGATCTATGTACATGGACACTGAGATCCCTCTGCTCATCCACACTACCAAGAATTTTACCATTAGCCAAATATTCCGCATTCCTGTTATTCTTTCCAAAGTGAATCACCTCACACTTCTCTACATTAAACTCCATTTGCCACCTCTCAGCCCAGCTCTGCAGCTTATCTATGTCCCTCTGTAACCTGCAACATCCTTCCGCACTGTCTACAACTCCACCGACTTTAGTGTCGTCTGCAAATGTACTCACCCAACCTTCTGTGCCCTCCTCTAGGTCATTTATAAAAATGACAAACAGCAACGGCCCCAGAACAGATCCTTGTGGTACGCCACTCGTAACTGAACTCCATTCTGAACATTTGCCATCAACCACCACCCTCTGTCTTCTTTCAACTAGCCAATTTCTGATCCACATCTCTAAATCACCCTCAATCCCCAGCCTCCGTATTTTCTGCAATAGCCGACCGTGGGGAACCTTATCAAACGCTTTACTGAAATCCATATACACCACATCAACTGCTCTACCCTCGTCTACCTGTTCAGTCACCTTCTCAAAGAACTCGATAAGGTTTGTGAGGCATGACCTACCCTTCACAAAACCATGCTGACTATCCCTAATCATATTATTCCTATCTAGATGATTATAAATCGTATCTTTTATAATCCTCTCCAAGACTTTACCCACCACAGACGTTAGGCTCACCGGCCTATAGTTACCGGGGTTATCTCTACTCCCCTTCTTGAACAAAGGGACCACATTTGCTACCCTCCAGTCCTCTGGCACTATTCCTGTAGCCAATGATGACCTAAAAATCAAAGCCAAAGGCTCAGCAATCTCTTCCTTGGCTTCCCAGAGAATCCTAGGATAAATCCCATCCGGCCCCGGGGACTTATCTATTTTCACCTTGTCCAGAATTGCCAACACTTCTTCCCATGCCGGAGGGTGAATCGGCCGGCACGGACAGCCATGTCGGAGGCTGAATCGGCCGGCACGGACAGCCATGTCGGAGGATGAATCGGCCGGCACGCACAGCCATATCGGAGGATGAAGCGGCCGGCACGGACAGCCATGTCGGAGGATGAAGCGGCCGGCCTGGACTTCTCTACTTGCGGTTACAGACATTTAAAAACCAGAACGCAAGAGTTTTTTGTCAAAGTTGCTTGCTGTAAAGACTGTGGATGTATTTCCTGGAGACAATAATGTCAGTGCAAGTATTTTTTGTGTGTGTGCCACAGAACAGGTTTTTTGATAAGAGTTTTTCGAAGAGGTCACAAAGATGATTGATGCAGGCAGGGCAGTGGATGTTGTCTATATGGACTTCAGTAAGGCTTTTGACAAGGTCCCTCATGGTTGACTGGTACAAAAGGAGATGTCACACGGAATCAGGGGTGAGGTGGCAAGATGGATACAGAACTGGCTAGGTCATAGAAGGCAGAGAGTAGCAATGGAAGGGTGCTTTTCTAATTGGAGGGCTGTGACTAGTGGTGTTCCGCAGGGATCAGTGCTGGGACCTTTGCTGTTTGTAGTAAATATAAATAATTTGGAGGAAAATGTAACTGGTCTGATTAGTAAGTTTTCAGACGACACAACGTTTGGTTGAATTGTGGATAGCAATGGGACTGTCAGAAGATACAGCAGGATTTAGAGCGTTTGGAGACTTGGGCGGAGAGATGGCAGATGGAGTTTAATCTGGACAAATGTGAGGTAATGCATTTTGGGAGGTCTAATGCAGGTAGGGAATATACAGTGAATGGTAGAACCCTCAAGTGTATTGAAAGTCAGAGAGATCTAGGTGTGCAGGTCCACAGGTCACTGAAAGGGGCAACACAGGAGGAGAAGGTAGTCAAGAAGGCATACGGCATGCTTGCCTTCATTGGCTGGGGCATTGAGTATAAGAATTGGCAAGTCATGTTGCGGCTGTATAGAACCTTAGTTAGGCCACACTTGGAGTATAGTGTTCAATTCTGGTCGCCACACTACCAGAAGGATGTGGAGGCTTAAGAGAGGGTGCAGAAGAGATTTACCAGGATGTTGCCTGGTGTGGAGGGCATTAACTCTGAGGAGCGGTTGAATAAACTCAGTTTGTTCTCACTGGAACGACGGAGGTTGAGGGGCGACCTGATAGAGGTCTACAAAATTATGAGGGGCATAGACAGAATGGATAGTCAGAGGCTTTTCCCCAGGAAATAGATTTTGGAAAGGGTCTGGTTTAGCTCACTGCGCTAAATCGCTGGCTTTTAAAGCAGACCAAGCAGGCCAGCAGCACGGTTCGATTCCCGTACCAGCCTCCCCGAACAGGCGCCGGAATATCGGAATGCGACTAGGGGCTTTTCACAGTAACTTCATTGAAGCCTACACGTGACAATAAGCGATTTTCAATTTTTTTCAATTTCCACATGCTTGGTCACCTCCTCAAAGAATTCAATAAGACTTGTAAGGCAAGACCTACCCCTCACAAATCCGTGCTGACTATCCCTAATCAAGCAATGTCTTTCCAGGTGCTCAGAAATCCTATCCCTCAGTTCCCTTTCCATTACTTTGCCTACCACCGAAGTAAGAGTAACTGGCCTGTAATTCCCAGGGTTATCCCTATTCCCATTTTTGAACAGGGGCACGACATTCGCCACTCTCCAATCCCCTGGTACCACCCCTGTTGACAGTGAGGACGAAAAGATCATTGCCAACGGCTCTGCAATTTCATTTCTTGCTTCCAATAGAATCCTTGGATATATCCCGTCAGGCCCCAGGGACTTGTCTATCCTCAAGTTTTTCAAAATGCCCAACACATCTTCCTTCCTAACAAGTATCTCCTCGAGCTTTCCAGTCTGTTTCACACTGTCCTCTTCAACAATATGGCCCCTCTCGTTTGTAAATACTGAAGAAAAGTACTCGTTCAAGACCTCTCCTATCTCTCCAGTCTCAATACACAATCTCTCGCTACTGTCCTTGATCAGACCTACCCTCGCTCTAGTCATTCTCATATTTCTCACATATGTGTAAAAGGCCTTGGGGTTTTCCTTGATCCTACCCGCCAAAGATTTTTCATGCCCTCTCTTAGCTCTCCTAATCCCTTTCTTCAGTTCCCTCCTGGCTATCTTGTATCCCTCCAGCGCCCTGTCTGAACCTTGTTTCCTCAGCCTTACATAAATCTCCTTCTTCCTCTTAACAAGACATTCAACCTCTCTTGTCAACCATGGTTCCCTCAGTCGACCATCTCTTCCCTGCCTGACAGGGACATACATATCAAGGACACGTAGTACGTGTTCCTTGAACAAGTTCCATATTTCACTTGTGTCCTTCCCTGACAGCCTATGTTCCCAACTTCTGCACTTCAATTCTTGTCTGACATCATCGTATTTACCCTTCCCCCAATTGTAAACCTTGCCCTGTTGCACGCACCTATCCCTCTTCATAATTAAAGTGAAATTCACAGAATTGTGGTCACTACCTCCAAAATGCTCCCCCACTAACAAATCTATCACCTGCCCTGGTTCATTACCAAGTACCAAATCCAATATGGCCTCCCCTCTGGTCGGACAATCTACATACTGTGTTAGAAAAGCTTCCTGGACACACTGCACAAACACTACCCCATCCAAACTATTTGATCTAAAGAGTTTCCACTCAATGCTTGGGAAGTTGAAGTCACCCATGACTACTACCCTGTGACTTCTGCACCTTTCCAAAATCTGTTTCCCAATCTGTTCCTCCACATCTCTGCTGCTATTGGGGGGCCTATAGAAAACTCCCAACAAGGTGACTGCTCCTTTCCTATTTCTGACTTCAACCTATACTACCTCAGTAGGCAGATCCCCCTCGAACTGCCTTTCTGCAGCTGTTGTACTATCTCTAATTAACAATGCCACCCCCCCCCCCCCACCTATTTTACCATCCTCCCTAATCTTGTTGAAACATCTATAACCAGGGGCCTCCAACAACCATTTCTGCCCCTCTTCTATCCAAGTTTCCGTGATGGCCACCACATCGTAGTCCCAAGTACCGATCCATGCCTTGAGTTCACCCCCCTTACTCCTAAGAGCTGAAGAATTGCAGCTTAAAGTGGGAGCATTTGTGATAAAACCGCCAGAGTCCTGCTCAGGAATCAGGTCAGTAAAAGCTGCTAAACTCGGAGCTGTATTGTTCTCAGAGGGCGGCGAAAGTTCCATCTGGTGGCAGAAAGGCAGAAGTGCACCGACCTGAGCATCTGGTGTATGGCACCATCTGGTGGCCGGAGGTGAGAGTTACACTGACCCGAACACCCCACACCTAGCTCCATCTGGTGGTCGAAGGACGGAATTGCACCGACCTGGTATCCTTGGTGAAACACCACCTGGTGGTCAAAAGATGGAATAGCGCCAACCTGAACCGCTTGAGTGAATCTATTTCACACAGGCTGCAACCACAGCAGTAAAGACACATCTCAGACTGAACCCTTTAACCCCTGTTTTTTTCGTTCCTCGACCCTCACCTTGTGTCTGTATTGTGTGTGTCTGGGTAGAGGGTGGGACGGGTTGTTGGGATTGGGTAGCCTGGTACACGGTTAATCTGTTATTTCCTTATATGCTCATCTTTACTCCTTTTTATTGATAAACAGTTTGTTAATGTTTTCGTTATGAATCTGGTGAGGATTCTCCGTTAGCCGATACCAAAATCAGGAAAGGCGATCGGGCGGAGAATCGGTTTTGATGCCAAAATCACAGCAGGTGTCAATTTGACACCAAATCGCACTGCTCCAGCACCTCGACAGCAGCGTCAATGCGTTCCGAAACGCACATACAGCGAGCCCGACCCGGTATTCTCCGGGGCCTCCGCGATTCCCCGCCTGCGATGGGCCGCGTTCCCAACGGTGCGGTTCACTTGTGCTTTTAACAATCATGAAACCAGCATCGCGGCTGCGGAGGGAGAGAGAGGGCACAGAAAGTGCCCAACCTGGGCACAGAAAGTGCCCAACCTGGGCACAGTTTGCTGACAGATGTGCCGCTGGCCGGGGGACGTCTGCCAGGGCCGGGGGGAATAGCGGGGGGGGGGGGGGGGGGGGGCAGGTGGTGGGCTGTCGGGTTGGGGTGGACGGGCACAGAACACCATTGCCACAGCCGGGAAGGCAGCGATGCAGCTGCACTGCACATCGCTGACTTCCCACTGTGAGCTTAGGGTCATGGGTCGTATAGGGCCCCCCCACAACCCCCCCCCCCCCCCCCCGCCCCCCAGATACCGTCTGGCCCCAGCTGACTCATCAGCTGAATGGGCGCGCTCCAGCATGACCAGTGCCACCTTGTTGGTTGGGATGAGTGTGTGTGGGGAGTGTAATGTGTGTGTGCGGCTGGGATGAGTGTGTGTGGGGAGTGTAATGTGTGTGTGCGGCTGGGATGAGTGTGTGTGGGAGTGTAATGTGTGTGTGCGGCTGGGATGAGTGTGGGGAGAGTGTAATGTGTGTGTGGGGTTGGGATGAGTGTGTGTGGGGAGTGTAATGTGTGCGTGCGGCTGGGATGAGTGTGTGTGGGGAGTGTAATGTGTGTGTAAGGCTGGGATGAGTGTGTGCGGGGAGTGTAATGTGTGTGTGCGGCTGGGATGAGTGTGTGTGGGGAGTGTAATGTGTGTGTGGGGTTGGGATGAGTGTGTGTGGGGAGTGTAATGTGTGTGTGCGGCTGGGATGAGTGTGTGTGGGGAGTGTAATGTGTGTGTAAGGCTGGGATGAGTGTGTGCGGGGAGTGTAATGTGTGTGTGCGGCTGGGATGAGTGTGTGTGGGGAGTGTAATGTGTGTGTGGGGTTGGGATGAGTGTGTGTGGGGAGTGTAATGTGTGTGTGCGGCTGGGATGAGTGTGTGTGGGGAGTGTAATGTGTGTGTGGGGTTGGGATGAGTGTGTGTGGGGAGTGTAATGTGTGTGTGCGGCTGCGATGAGTGTGTGTGGGGAGTGTAATGTGTGTGTGCGGCTGGGATGAGTGTGTGTGGGGAGTGTAATGTGTGTGTGTGGCTGGGATGAGTGTGTGATGGGGAGTGTAATGTGTATGTGTGGCTGGGATGAGTGTGATTGGGGAGTGTAATGTGTGTGTGCGGCTGGGATGAGTGTGTGTGGGGAGTGTAATATGTGTGGGGCTGGGATAAGTGTGCGTGGGGAGTGTAATGTGTGTGTGTGGCTGGGATGAGTGTGGGGAGAGTGTAATGTGTGTGTGGGGTTGGGATGAGTGTGTGTGGGGAGTGTAATGTGTGTGTGTGGCTGGGGTGAGTGTGTGTGGGGAGTGTAATGTGTGTGTGTGGCTGGGATGAGTGTGTGTGGGGAGTGTAATGTGTGTGTGCGGCTGGGATGAGTGTGTGTGGGGAGTGTAATGTGTGTGTGCGGCTGGGATGAGTGTGCGTGGGGAGTGTAATGTGAGTGTGCGGCTGGGATGAGTGTGTGTGGGGAGTGTAATGTGTGTGTGGGGCTGGGATGAGTGTGTGTGGGGAGTGTAATGTGTATGTGTGGCTGGGGTGAGTGTGTGTGGGGAGTGTAATGTGTATGTGTGGCTGGGGTGAGTGTGTGTGGGGAGTGTAATGTGTGTGTGGGGCTGGGATGAGTGTGTGTGGGGAGTGTAATGTGTATGTGTGGCTGGGGTGAGTGTGTGTGGGGAGTGTAATGTGTGTGTGGGGCTGGGATGAGTGTGTGTGGGGAGTGTAATGTGTGTGTGCGGCTGGGATGAGTGTGTGTGGGGAGTGTAATGTGTGCGTGAGGCTGGGATGAGTGTGTGTGGGGAGTGTAATGTGTGTGTGCGGCTGGGATGAGTGTGTGTGGGGAGTGTAATGTGTGTGTGCGGCTGGGATGAGTGTGTGTGGGGAGTGTAATGTGTGTGTGCGGCTGGGATGAGTGTGTGTGGGGAGTGTAATGTGTGTGTGTGGCTGGGATGAGTGTGTGTGGGGAGGGTAATGTGTGTGTGGGGCTGGGATGAGTGTGTGTGGGGAGTGTAATGTGTGTGTGGGGCTGGGATGAGTGTGTGTGGGGAGTGTAATGTGTGTGTGGGGCTGGGATGGGTGTGTGTGGGGAGTGTAATGTGTGTGTGTGGCTGGGGTGGGTGTGTGTGGGGAGTGTAATGTGTGTGTGGGGCTGGGATGAGTGTGTGTGGGGAGTGTAATGTGTGTGTGCGGCTGGGATGAGTGTGTGTGGGGAGTGTAATGTGTGTGTGCGGCTGGGATGAGTGTGTGTGGGGAGTGTAATGTGTGTGTGCGGCTGGGATGAGTGTGTGTGGGGAGTGTAATGTGTGTGTGGCTGGGATGAGTGTGTGTGGGGAGTGTAATGTGTGTGTGCGGCTGGGATGAGTGTGTGTGGGGAGTGTAATGTGTGTGTGTGGGGCTGGGATGAGTGTGTGTGGGGAGTGTAATGTGTGTGTGTGGCTGGGATGAGTGTGTGTGGGGAGTGTAATGTGTGTGTGGCTGGGATGAGTGTGTGTGGGGAGTGTAATGTGTGTGAGGCTGGGATGAGTGTGTGTGGGGAGTGTAATGTGTGTGTGTGGCTGGGATGAGTGTGTGTGGGGAGTGTAATGTGTGTGTGCGGCTGGGATGAGTGTGTCTGGGAGTGTAATGTGTGTGTGTGGCTGGGATGAGTGTGTGTGGGGAGTGTAATGTGTGTGTGCGGCTGGGATGAGTGTGTCTGGGAGTGTAATGTGTGTGTGCGGCTGGGATGAGTGTGTGTGGGGAGTGTAATGTGTGTGTGTGGCTGGGATGAGTGTGTGTGGGGAGTGTAATGTGTGTGTGTGGCTGGGATGAGTGTGTGTGGGGAGTGTAATGTGTGTGTGTGGCTGGAATGAGTGTGTGTGGGGAGTGTAATGTGTGTATGGGGCTGGAATGAGTGTGTGTGGGGAGTGTAATGTGTGTATGGGGCTGGAATGAGTGTGTGTGGGGAGTGTAATGTGTGTGTGCGGCTGGGATGAGTGTGTGTGGGGAGTGTAATGTGTGTGTGTGGCTGGGATGAGTGTGTGTGGGGAGTGTAATGTGTGTGTGCGGCTGGGATGAGTGTGTCTGGGAGTGTAATGTGTGTGAGGCTGGGATGAGTGTGTGTGGGGAGTGTAATGTGTGTGTGTGGCTGGGATGAGTGTGTGTGGGGAGTGTAATGTGTATGCGGTTGGGATGAGTGTGTGTGGGGAGTGTAATGTGTGTGTGTGGCTGGGATGAGTGTGTGTGGGGAGTGTAATGTGTGTGTCCGGCTGGGATGAGTGTGTGTGGGGAGTGTAATGTGTGTGTGTGGCTGGGATGAGTGTGTGTGGGGAGTGTAATGTGTGTGTGTGGCTGGGATGAGTGTGTGTGGAGTGTAATGTGTGTGTCCGGCTGGGATGAGTGTGTGTGGGGAGTGTAATGTGTGTGTGTGGCTGGGATGAGTGTGTGTGGGGAGTGTAATGTGTGTGTGCGGCTGGGATGAGTGTGTGTGGGGAGTGTAATGTGTGTGTGTGGCTGGGATGAGTGTGTGCGGGGAGTGTAATGTGTGTGTGCGGCTGGGATGAGTGTGTGTGGGGAGTGTAATGTGTGTGTGTGGCTGGGATGAGTGTGTGCGGGGAGTGTAATGTGTGTGTGTGGCTGGGATGAGTTTGTGTGGGGGGAGGGGGGGCTGTAATGTGTGTGTGCGGCTGGGATGAGTGTGTGTGGGGGGGGCGGAGTGTAATGTGTGTGTGGGGAGGGGGGGCTGTAATGTGTGTGTGTGGCTGCAGCTTGTCAGCCTCCCGAGTGTCAATCACGGACCCAGCGAATCCCGCACCGTTTCCCATTGGAATGGATTGTTATCCACACGGCGCCGGAGCTGCTCCTTAACGGTAGCGGAATCGGTCCAGATGCGGCGCCAGTTTTTCTGTCGTCAATGTCCATGGTTTCTGAGGCGGCGTCAATACTTAGTGTCAGAAACAGAGAATCCCATCCAGAATTGAAAAAAAACTAGTAACCATGGCCCACACAGCAATAATAATAATCTTTATTGTCACAAGTCGGCTTACAATAACACTGTAATGAAGTTACTGTGAAAAGCCCCTAGTCACCACACTCCGGCACCTGTTCGTATACACGGAGGGAGAATTGAGAATGTCCAATTCACCTAACAAGCACCAAAGAGAAAATGCTGGAAAATCTCAGCAGGTCTGGCAGCATCTGTGGGGAGAGAAAAGAGCGAACGTTTCGAGTCCAGGTGACCCTTTGTCAAAGCTAAAGACAGAGAAAGTGGGAAATATTTATACCGTGGAGTGAGAGAATAACAAGCCCGTCTTTCAGGACTTGTGGGAGGAAACCGGAGCACACGGAGGAAACCCACGCAGACACGGAGAGAACGTACAGACTCCGCACAGCCAGTGACCCAAGGCCGGAATTGAACCCGCCACCCTGGCGCTGTGAGGCAGCAGTGCTAACCACTGTGCCGCTGGATGTGTGAAGCAACTGTTCAGTTGAAAGCAGATGACCAGGAGTAGGCAAGTCTGACAGACTCTGCTCGATCAGGGAGGATAATGCCAGTCCAAAGCTGAACAACAGAACATTCCAGAAACCAGGAAACAAATTCCAGGAAGACCATGAAATCAAAGGAACACAGAACAGGAATCTGAAGAAGGTCCTGGTCAGTGAAGTTAAAGTAAGGATCCGAGAAAGGGTTCCAGATTAAAGAGACATCGAAACGAAAAAATGAAATGAAATGGCTTATTGTCACGAGTAGGCTTCAATGAAGTTACTGTGAAAAGCCCCTAGTCACCACATTCCGGCGCCTGTTCAGGGAGGCTGGTCGACAGGTAGCAGATTGAAAATCAGGTTTAGGGAAGCCAGATGTTCAAGGTTAACAAATGGTTGATGGCACTTCAATGCCGCTGGTGTGGCAGTCGTGTTCTGCTGGCTTTGCTGGGTATCTGAGAGATTGTGTGGTACCTTGTGAATACCAGGTGAATACCAGGAGGGGTTGAGACCCTCAAGGTATATCCTTGAATTTGAGAGCAAGCGTTATTTGGGAGAAGTTTCAAAGGAATGTTCTTTGAGAGTGGAGCTTGAAAACCCTTGATTGAAAGAAGGAGTTTCAGTGAGACCAGCTGGTTCTCAGTGTGACAAGTGTCTTGGGTGGAATTGAGAAATCCACTGTATTGAGTGGTATCTGTCACCTGGTTTCAGAGTGAGGTGCATCTGACCACACTTCACCTGTTGGTTTATATGGACTGTCTACTTACCGAGAACATTAGAGTAAAAGATCTATTTAGTAGCTGTGTTATCTTTATAAATCTGTATTTACTTATAAAAGTATAGCTGGGGTGGATGAGTAAACACAGTGTCGGGCAGCCGAGACGAGTGAGGACCCTCCGTCATCTCAGTGGTACCAAGATTGAAATTGGGGCTTGTTCACGAACCGTAACCTCATGAATAAGATTAAATACATTTATTACACGCCAAATATTTCATAATGAGTTATAGAAAATGTTTAATCATATATTTATTTGTAGAACTTTCATCAACTTCAAATGGTAAAAGAAAATGAAACATTTCCACGTTGGACATAGAGGGAGCGCACGGCTTATACAACAAATATTACGGTTATCAGCACGTTCCTCACCTCACTCACCCTCGCCTCACTCACCCTCGCTTCACTCACCTTCGCTTCACTCACCCTCGCTTCACTCACCCTCACCTCACTCACCCTCGCCTCACTCACCCTCGCCTCACTCACCCTCGCCTCACTCACCCTCGCCTCACTCACCCTCGCTTCACTCACCCTCGCCTCACTCACCCTCACCTCACTCGCCCTCGCCTCACTCGCCCTCACCTCACTCACCCTCGCCTCACTCACCCTCGCTTCACTCATCCTCGCCCTTGCCTCCCCCCGCCCTCGCCTCACTCGCCCTCGCCTCACTCACCCTCGCTTCACTCACCCTCGCCTCACTCACCCTCACCTCACTCGCCCTCGCCTCACTCGCCCTCGCCTCACTCACCCTCGCTTCACTCACCCTCGCCTCACTCACCCTCGCTTCACTCGCCCTCGCTTCACTCATCCTCGCCCTTGCCTCCCCCGCCCTCGCCTCACTCGCCCTCGCCTCACTCACCCTCGCCTCACTCACCCTCGCCTCACTCACCCTCGCCTCACTCACCCTCGCTTCACTCGCCCTCGCTTCACTCATCCTCGCCCTTGCCTCCCCCCGCCCTCGCCTCACTCACCCTCGCCTCACTCACCCTCGCTTCACTCACCCTCGCCTCACTCACCCTCACCTCACTCGCCCTCGCCTCACTCACCCTTGCTTCACTCACCCTCGCTTTATGTGCAAATCACTTCAGTCAGACCGGTCTGCAAAATAACTACATGGATGGAAATCAGCAGAACTTGGTGGACCTGAATGTGGGTAACGTTGAACAAAATGTCTCGTGGATAATGCAGAACCCAGATGGGCTGCATGTGGCCGACCACTGGTGTAGTGTATCATAGTTAATCTTTTCTTATTTAATAAATGCCTTATTCTTTTGTCAAACGTTCATCATACAGACTCCTGTGACTTTGTTCAGTGCCATTATCTACATATCTAAACAAAAAATTAGGATCTATCAGGTCAGGCTCCATCCAGGGATCTGATTGGTTCACTGGTAAAATCAGCTGGGATCAGAATGTTAGCTTTGCCTTGGGCGGGGTTATTATTATAGTTAAATATCTAGAAGGGGTCAGGCCTAAAGGGTGTTAACTTGTGAATCTGACCACGTGGGAAGTCTTTTGGGGAAATGTTTTCCTTGTGTTTAAGATTTTTTACTTTTGTTAATCAATGTTTTCATTTGATATTTCCATTCTCCAAAAGTGTTATTAGAATTTGTGGCTTCTGAATTCAGTAAATGTCAGTGGGGGGGGAGAATGGGATGTTCTGGCTTGGCATGGGCAGACTAATGAAAGCACTATCGAGAGCGCCGGCCCTAGGGTTGCTGGCGCCCCGGGCGACTGCCCGAGTTGCCGGTGCCTTGAGCCGGCCCTGACTATCGTCCTATCACAATGCACAGGATGGGTGGTGATGTCCCGTATCCACTGTTGCTCAGTCAGGTAGAGGAGAAGATCCTGGAGGTGGCTTCTGGACATGGAGCCAGGCCCAGTGGTTACGGTGAAGTGGAGAGTTCAGAGGGTGGACAAGAGAAGGAATGGACAGGAAGAGACTGGGGGAGGGTATGAGAGATATAGGGCAATGTTTGTAAGACTGACAAGTGAAATGTACAAATACCCCTCGCTCATCCATTCAGAGGCTTTTTGCTCAAACACGTCCATTCCCAAACAAAAAATGTTGGGAAAACCCAGCAGGTCTGGCAGCATCTCCAGAGAATGAAACCGAGTTAACGTTTCGACATCAATGTGACTCTTCTTCACACTCTTCTTCATGTCAGTTCTGAGAAGTGACCAGGATGTGTGTACTCGGAATCATTCTTACTGTCGGAGACTTACTCGGGTTTTACTCCCTCGGACGGCACTTTCTCTGGACCGTAGACGGAACTGGAAAACCCTCTCTTGATATTAGAGGATGATCCACAGCCAGCATTCCAGACTGAGAGGCCGTGGATCTAGGCTAATGGGTGGCAGATTTAAAACAGAAATGAAGAGGAATCTGGAATTTCCTACGCCAGAGTAGTGGATCAGAACATAAACAAATTTAGGGACAGAGATTGGGTTTTAATTAGTCTCTGGATGAAAGGTTCTGGGGAACGGGTAGGAAGGTGGAGATGAGGCTGAGATGAGATCAGCCATGATCTCACCTTGGTGCAGGTAATAAGGACAGCAAATGGAATATTGGGATTTATGGCTAAAGGAATAGATTATAAAAGTGTTGCTGCAACTGTACAAGGCGTTGGTGAGGCAGCACCTGGGGTATTGGGCACAGTTCTGGTCCCCGTATTTGAGGAAAGATGTAGTGACATTGGAGGCAGGTCAGAGGAGGTTCACTAGGTTGATTCGTGAGATGACTGTTTGTCGTATGAGGAGAGATTGAACAGTTTACACCTATACTCTCTCGAGTTTAGAAGAATGAGGGGAGATCAAATTGAGGTATACAAGATGCTAAAAGGTCCGGATAAAGTAGACGTGGAGCTGATGCTTCCTCTTGGGGCAGTCTAAAACGAGAGGTCATAGCCTTAGAATAAGAGGGAGCAAATTTAAAATGGAGATGAGGAGAAACGACTTCTCCCAAAGGGTTGTGAATCTGTGGAATTTGCTACCCCAGAGTGCAGTGGATGCTGGGACAGTGAGTACATTTAAGGAGGAGTTAGACAGATTTTTAATTAGTAATGGGTTGAAGGGTTACGGAGAATGGGCAGGATGGTGGAGTTGAGGCTGAGACGAAAGGACGTACTGGCGCTGGAGGGTGCAGAGGAGATTCACTAGGTTAATCCCAGACCTGAAGGGGTTGGATTATGAGGAGAGGTTGAGTAGACTGGGACTGTACTCATTGGAATTTAGAAGGATGAGGGGGGATCTTATAGAAACGTATAAAATTACGAAGGGAAAAGATAGGTTAGATGCGGGAAGGTTGTTTCCACTGGTGGGTGACAGCAGAACTAGGGGACATAGCCTCAAAATAAGGGGAAGTAGATTTATGACTGAGTTTAGGAGGAACTTCTTCACCCAAAGGGTTGTGAATCTATGGAATTTCTTGCCCAGTGAAGCAGTTGAGGCTCCTTCATTACATGTTTTTAAGGTAAAGATAGATAGTTTTTTGAAGAATAAAGAGATTAAGGGTTATGGTGTTCGGGCCAGAAAGTGGAGCTGAGTCCACAAAAGATCAGCCATGATCTCATTGAATGGCGGAGCAGGCTCGAGGGGCCAGATGGCCGACTCCTGCTCCTAGTTCTTATGTTCTTATGAGCTTAGACGTGACAGTATTGAATGGCGGAGCGGGTTCGAGGGGTTGAATTACCCACTCCAGCTCCTAGTTCTTATGTTTAACTGCACCCAGGTCACATCCTCTCTGTCACCATGTATCAGCACAGATGTAGGT
Source organism: Scyliorhinus canicula (assembly GCF_902713615.1). Classification (NCBI taxonomy): domain Eukaryota; kingdom Metazoa; phylum Chordata; class Chondrichthyes; order Carcharhiniformes; family Scyliorhinidae; genus Scyliorhinus; species Scyliorhinus canicula. Next base: position 161,837,973 of record NC_052158.1, read on the forward strand.
ATGTGGGTGGGTATGAGTGTTCACGTTGTGTACATTGGGGAAGTTGCTTGCGGAACTGGGGAAGGCAGAGAGTCCCTAAGGCGCCACAATTGGAGGATTGCTGAACACCAGGATAATGCTGAGCCTGAGGTAGATGAGCAGCCATGCTGGAGATCAGAAACACAGAAAGGTAGAAAATGGGAGTAGAAGGAGGTGATTAGGCCCTTCGAGCCTGCTCCGCCATTCAATATGATCATGATTGACCCTCAATTACTCCCGTGCTCTCACCACACCCCATGATGCCTTTGGAATCTAGAAATCTATTTCATTCTTAAATATATTCAGTGACTTGGCCTCCACAGCCTCTGTGGTGGAGAATTCCACAGATTCCTCACCCTCTGAGTGAAGACATCTCTCTCCATCTCAGTCCTAAATGGTCTCCCTGTATCCTGAGACAGTGACTCCTTGTTCTGGACCCCCCCCCCCCCCTAGCCAGAGGAAACAACACCCCAGCATTGAGTCTGCGTAGCCCTGTCAGAATTTTAAACGTATCAATAAGACCCCCTCCTGTTCTTCTCAATTCCAGTGTATACCGACCCAGTTGACCCAATCTCCATCCAGTGGGATGTGTGTGAAGGTCTGGTAGACATTCCTGAGGGTCTGCACGTCATGGTCTCAGCAGTGGAGAGCCAATGTGGAGCACGAGCACTGCATTAACCCACTGACTGCACAACATCTGTCACAGATAGTGTGGCGACTCTCGAGGAACCCAATCAGGGGTTTCGTTCTGATTTTCAAGCCCACACACTGGCAGTGAATGTAATTCACTGGCAGGATTGACGAGGCACCGAGAATCCTGTTAGTAGCCCATCCATCTCTGGTGAGCTGGAAGATTCAAACCAACTTCGTATTGATGGACGACCTGTGGTTCTCAGCAACTGTGACCTCTCCTGGTGATGGCAGTAACTCCTCCGTCCCTCTGCCAGTTACATATAAGGGAAGAAATGAGGCGTGTCCAGCCATGGCGCTAGACTCTCCTGTCCATTCAGGACCTACACAGGCCCTGACGACTAGTGGACACTCGCCAAGGTAATCTTGGCTGATGGGGTAACAACCTGCCTTCATGTTGCTGCTGGTGAGGACAAACCATCGCCACCTCACACTTGGAAGTGAAGATTTAAGTCACTATGAATGCATCAGAGTTTCTCGAGTGAATCATTCCTCGTTGTCACTTGTGTAATGAATGGTGTCTCTATCTGCCACAAATCACTCACAAAATGTGACAATGTCAGATGGTTTTATTGTCCTTTCTGTAATAGTTAGGGAGGAGTAATCAGCAGAATAGATAAAGGGAAACCAGTAGATGCAATATACTTGGATTTCCAAAAAGCATTTCATAAGCTTCTGCACGAACGGCTTCTAAACGAGGAGATGGCTCACAGCCTGTAGTCTTCCAGCGAGGTATTGGCCCCCTTTTTTAAAAAATCATTTACAGATGTGGGCGTCACTGGTTAGGCCAGCATTTTGCATTTATTGCCTATCTCTAATTTCCCTTCAGAAGGTGGTGGTGAGTTGCCTTCTTGAACTGCTGCAGTCACCGAAGTGTAGGTACACCCACTGTGCTGTGAGAGAGGGAGTGTCACGATGTTGACCTAGCGACAGTGAAGGAGCGGCGATACATTTCCAAGTCACATGGTGAGTGACTTGGAGGGGAACCTCCAGGTGGGGGGGTTCCCAGGTATCTGCTGCTCTTATCCTTCCAGATGGCAGTGGTCGTGGGTTTGGAAGGTGCTGCCTAAGGAGCATTGGGAGTTCCTGCAGTGCATCCTGTAAATGGTACACACGGCTGCCACTGTGCATCGGTGATGGAGGGAGTGAATGTTTGTGGAAGGGGAGCAATCAAGTGGCGCTGCTTTGTCCTGGATGGTGTTGAGCTTCTTGAGTGTTGTTGGAGCTGCGCTCACCCAGCCAAGTGGAGAGTATTCCATCAAACTCCTGACTTGTGCCTTGTAGATGGTGGACAGGTTTTGGGGGTCAGGAGGTGAGTTACTCGCTGTAGGATTCCTAACCTTTGACCTGCCCTGGTAACCACAGTATTAATGTGGCTGGGTCCAGTTCAGTTTCTGATCAATGGTAACCCCCAGGATGTTGATTGTGGGGGGGATTCAGTGATGGTAATGCCATTGAATGTCATGGGGCAGTGGTTGGATCCTCTCTTGTAGGAGATGGTCATTGCCTGGGGCTTGTGTGGTGCGAATGTAACTTGCCACTTGTCAGCCCAAGCCTGGATATTGTCCAGGTCTTGCTACATTTGGACATGGACTGCTTCATTATCTGAGGGGTCGTGAATGGTGCTGAACATTGTGCAGTCATCCGCAAACATCCCCACTTCTGAGCTTATGATGGGAGATCATTGATGAAGCAGCTGAAGATGGTTGGGCCGAGGACACTACCCTGAGGAACTCCTGCAGTGACGTCCTGGAGCTGAGATGATTGACCTCCAACTACCACAACCATCTTCCTTTGTGCCGGGTATGACTCCAACCAGCGGAGAGTTTTCCCCCTGATTCCCATTGACTCCGGTTTAGCTTGGGCTCCCTGATGCCACACTCTGTAAATGCTGCCTTGATGTCAGGGACAGTCACTCCCACCTCACCTCTCGAATTCAGCTTTTTTGTCCATGTTTGAAGCAAGGCTGTAATGAGGTCAGGAGCTGAGTGACCCTGGCAGAACCCAAACTGAGTGTCCGTGAGCAGGTTATTGCTGAGTAAGTGCCGCTTGATAGCCCTGTTGATTCCTCCCATCACTTTGCTGATGATGGAGAGTAGACGGATAGGGCGGTAATTGGCTGGGTTGGATTTGTCCTGTTTCTTGTGTACAGGACACACCTGGGCAATTTCCCACATTGCCGGGTAGATGCTAGTGGGGGCTGGTTTAGCACAGGGCTAAATAGTAGGCTTTTAAAGCAGACCGAAGCAGGCCAGCAGCATTGGTTCAATTCCCGTACCAGCCGCCCTGAACAGGCGCTGGAAGGTGGCGACTAGGGGCTTTTCACAGGAATTTCATTTGAAGCCTACTTGTGACAATAAGCGATTTTCATTTCATTCATTTTCATTTCAGTGTTGTAGCTGTAAGAAACAGCTTGGCTAGGGTGCGGCAAGTTTTCAGTACTATTGAACAAGAACAAAAAACAAAGAAAAGTACAGCACAGGAACAGGCCCTTCGGCCCTACAAGCCTGTGCCAACCATGATGCCCTAACTAAAAACAAAACCTTCTGCCCTTACTCTGCCCGTATCCCTCTACTTCCTCCCTATTCATGGACCCATCCAGATGCTTCTTAAATGTTGCTAATGTGCTGCTTCCACCACATCCTCTGGCAGCGCACTCCAGGCATCCACCGCTCTCTGCCTGAAAACGTACCCCACACATCTCCCTTAAACTCCCCCCTCTCACCTTGAACTGTGCCCCTGTGTAATTGACACTTCCACTCTTTGAAAAAGCCTCTGACTATCCACCCTGCCTCTGCCTGTTACAATTTTGTAGGCCTCTATCAGGTCTCCCCTCAGCCTCCGTCTTTCCAGTGAAAACAATCCTAGTTTATTCAACCTCTCCTCATAGCCAGCACCCTGGAGACCAGGCAACATTCTGGTGAATCTTCTTTGCTCTCTCTCCAAAGCTTCCACATCCTTCTGATAATGTGGTGACCAGAACTGCACGCAATACTCCAAATGCGGCCTGCCCAGGGTTTAATACAGCTGTAACATGATTTCCCAACTCCTGTACTCAATGCCCCAGCTGATGAAGGCAAGCGTGCCGTATGCCTCCTTAATCACCTTGCCCACCTGTGTTGCCACGTTTAGGGAACTGTGGACCTGCATGCCCAGATCCCTCTGTATGTTAATGTTCCTCAGGGTTCTGCCATTGACAGTACAATTCATACCTAGATTTGATCCTCCAAAATGCATCACCTCGCATTTGTCCGGATTAAACTCCAGTTGCCATTTCTGTGCCCAAATCTCCGATCTATCTATATCCTGTTGTATCCTCTGACAATCCTCGGCACGATCAGCAACTCCACCATCTTCGCGTCATCCACAAACTTACTAATCAGACCACCCACATTTTCCTTCAGATCATTTATATATACTACAAATAACAGAGGTCCCAGCACTGATCCCTGCGGAACACCACTAGCTACAGAGCTCCATTCTGAAAAACACCGTTCCAACGGTACTCTCTGTCTTCTGTAACCATGTCAGTTCTGTATCCATCTGGCCTGCCCACCCCAAATCCCATGTGATTTTAATTTTTGTACCAGTCTGCCATGTGGGACCTGGTCAAACGCTTTATTGAGGTCCATATAAACTACATCCACTGCCCTCCCTTCATCACCTCTTCAAAAAACTCAATCAAGTTGGTGAGACATGACCTTCCCTGTACAAAACCATTGCTGCCCATCACTAACTAGTCCATTTTTCTCCAAATGTGCATGTATCCTGTCCCTCAGTATCTTTTCCGAAAGCTTCCCCATCACTGATGTCAGGCTCACCAGCCTATAATTTACTGGATTATCGCTGCTTCCTTTCTTAGACAAGGGAACAATATTGGCTATTCTTCAATCCTCTGGAATCTCGCCTGTGGTCAAAGAGGATGTGAAGATATCTGTTAAGGCCCAAGCTATGTCTCCCCTTGCCTCCCGCAGTAACCTGGGATAGATCCCATCCGATCCCGGGGACTTGTCTACCTTAATGCAATTTAAGATACTCAACACCTTCTCCTTTGATATATTAACACTCTCAAGATCGTTCACACACCTATCCCTGACCTCAACATCCGCCCTGTCCTTCTCCCTGGTCAATACCGATACAAAGTACTCATTAAGAATTTCACCCCCTTCCTGTAGTTCCACTCATAACTTCCCTTCATTGTCCTGGAGTGTTCCTACTCTTTCTCTTGCTACACGCTTGCTCCTAATATATGCATAAAAAGCCTTGGGATTCTCCTTGACCATGTTTGCTAAAGCCATTTCATGGCCGCTTTTAGCCCTCCTAATTCTACGTTTAACTTCCTACTTTCACTGTATTCCTCAAGGGCTTTGTCAGCTTTCAGATGCCTAGACCTATTGTATGCTTCCTTTTTCCTTTTGACGAAGTTTACAATTTCCCTTGTCATCCACGATTCCCGAATCCTGCCATTTCTATCCTTCATTTTTGTGGGGACATTCCTGTCCCGCACTTCAATCAACTGGCCCATAAAATCCTCCCACATGTCAGATGTGGATTTGCCCTCAAACAGCAGCTCCCAATCCACATTCCCCAGTTCCTGTCTAATTTGGATGTAATTGGCCCTTCGCCCAATTAAGCACCCTCACTCCAGGCCACTCTTGTCCTTATCCATGATTACCCAAAATCTTATGGAATTATGGTCGCTGAGCCCAAAATGCCCCCCCACTGAAACATCGCCTGGCCTGGCTCATTCCCCAACACCAAGTCTAGTATGGCCCCCTCCCTGGTTGGATTGTCGACATACTGGATGAAAAAACCCTCCTGAACACATCCAACAAATTGCTCTCCATCCGAGCCCCTGGCTGTAAGGGATTCCCAGTCAATATGGGGGAAGTTTAAATTGCCCATCACAGCTACCCCGCTTTTTTCACACCTTTTCAGTATCTGACTACACAACTGCTCCTCTGTCTCCTGCGGGCTGTTGGGAGGTCTATAGTACACTCCCAACATTGTGATTTCACCCTTCTTATTCCTCAGCTCCACCCATAATGCCTCACTACAAGCTCCCTCCAATGTATCCTCCCTCAACACAACTGTGATCTGCTCCCTAATCAGCAATGCCACTCCCCCACCTCCTTTGTTTCCCCTTCTGTCCCGTCTAAAGCACCGATATCCCGGAATGTTAAGCTGCCAGTCCTGTCCGTCCTTTAACCAGGTCTCTGTAATTGCAATTACATCATAGTTCCATGCAGTAATCCAGGCTCTCAGTTTGTCTGTCTTACCTGTTATATTTCTTGCATTGAAGCAAATGCACTCCAGACCTTTCCTCCTCCCCCTCCCCGCCACACTAGTTTAAACCCTCCCAAACAGCACTAGCAAACCTCCCACCCAGGATATTGGTGCCCCTCCAGTTCAAGTGCAGTTCCCACCTTCCCCAGAAGTTATCCCAGTGATCCATATCTCTAAATCCCTCCCTCCTACACCAGCTCTTTAGACACATGTTCAACTGTACTATCGCCCTGTTCCAAGCCTCACTAGCACGTGGCATGGGGAGTAATCCTGAGATTACTACCCTTGATCCCCCGACCCAACATCCTGAATTGTCGGGATATTGTCAGGGCCCAAAGCCTTTGAGTATCCAGCGCCTTCAGCCGTTTCCTGACATCACATGGAGTGAATCGTATTGGCTGAAGGCTGACATCTGTGATGCTGGGGACCTCCGGAGGAGACCGAGATGGATCATCCACTTCTGGCTGAAGATTGTTTCGAATGCTTCAGCCTTGTCTTTTTCATCTTCGTCTGACTCTTATAACTCGCAATACCTGCTGACCCTCAACACATTCTGGTTGTGCCTCTCGGTCGTGATGGCAACTAGCCTCCTCTCCAATGTTGCCTTTTCCTCCTGATCTGAGGAGGTTGCTCCAGCAGCTTACACAATACCCACATTTAACTTCCTGTTTGCACAGGTTTGAACAATGAAGGAAGCTGTCTGCAGAAAGCCTATGCAAAGGTTTAAACATCCTGAAATTATCCAAATTAACAAAATGAACCAAAATCCACACAATCACAACTGACTTCAATACTCCTGATTCCTCGCCTCTCTGTTCCTTCTGGACCTTAAATCCCTCCCTGGATCAAACGTGAAGCACACCAGCCTGATTGACTTGGTCACCCAGTGTGAAGCACACCAGCCTGATTGGCTTGGCCACCCAGTGTGAAGCACACCAGCCTTTGGAATTTGGATGGCCTCCCAACATCATCACGCCCCATTGTGTCCTAATCTTCATTTGGATTTGATAAATCAAATTATCAAATGTAGAATTGAGAACGTGTTCATAGCGTGTATTCGGGAGAGTCTATTCAGAATATGTCCTGGACCTACCCAGGGAATAGGCTGTTTTCACATGCTAATGTGTAAGAAGAAAGAATTACCGGTAGTTAATAACTTCAGAGTAAAGGAATCGTCTTGATGGCAATGACAATGGAGCAGAGAGGCAGAAATAAGACAATGGAGCAGCAGTGGCAGAAATGTAAGGGGATTTTTCACAACTCTGAACAAAGATACATTCCACTGTGACAGGAGAGCTCTATGAGAAAAATGCAGCATCCGTGACAAACTCAGAAAGTCAAGGATGGTGTCAAATTGAAAGAAAAAATGTACAATGCTGCAAAGATTAGTGGTACACCTGAAGATTGAGAAAACCTTAGAAACCAAAGGATAACTAAAAACAAATAAAGAGGGAGAAATTAGAATACGAGAGTAAATAGCAAAAATATGTAAATAGACAGTAGGGGTGTCTACAAGTGAATAAAAATGAAAAGAGTTGCTACAGTGAGCATTGATCCTTTAGAGTGTGAGACTGGGGAACGAATGGAGAACAAGGAAATGGCAGAGACTTTGAACAAACATCTCTCTGTATTTATATCAGATCTTCAGATTGTCTTTCTTCCACCAAAATGTATCAATTTTCATTTCTCTGTGTTCAATGTAATCTCTTTTCACCAGTCCAGCTATAACCTCTGACGTCTGATACTTTCCTGCTTATTGTTTACTACATTTATCAGCCTTTTGCCAGTTGCACATTTTGGAAGCATGGTTTGTATCCCCAGGAATATAAACCCTGAGAAACAACACTGCTACTGCCAGCTTATCCTGTGGGCTCTGGTTTTGTTACCAAGTCTATTATGTGGAACCTTATCAAGTGTCTTTCGAAAATCCATCTGCACGTCAACTACATCACCCTTATCAACTATCTCCATCAAAGCATCAAGATTCAACAAAGCCTGCACTGCCTTCCATTCATTTACCGGTCACAATTTCTTTTGTTTCAGGTTATTGTCTCCAAAATATTCCCCACCATTGATGCTGGTCATCAGCTGACTAGTTTATGGGTTTATCTCTTCCCTTTATTGAACAGGGTGTGTAATTTGCATTCCTCTGTTTCCAAAAGGAAGAGGGATAGATTGCGGTCACAAACCCTACAATTTCTCCCCTTGTTTTCGCTCCGTGAGCTGGGATATATTCCGTCTGGATTGGTGATTTTTCTACTTTGATTAATGCCATCCTGTCAAGTCCCGAATCTTTATATATTTTAATTCTATTCAGTATTGTTACTACCTTCTTCACTACTACACCGGCAGCATCCTCTTCATTGGAGACAGAGGCAAGGTACACGGTTACTAACCTAGCTGTGACCTTGCATCTATCGAAGATGACAGGAGTTACGGGCAGAGGGCAGGGGAGTGGCCTATGTGGGCCAATCGTTCAGAAGGCCAGTGCAGACTCGATGGGCCCAATGGTCTCTTTCTGCACTTTGGGATTCTATTGATTCTATGGGTATTGTTTGAGCTATTCTTCATTAACTCCATTTCTAAAAGATTTTCAGATCCTTTTTATATCTTTGTCCCTCTTATTCCCTTTTTCAGAATTCCTTTACACTTCCTGTATTCATAGGAATTGTATCACAAAGCTTAAAATGGACATAAATTGCCCTTTTCTATTTTCCATTAATTTCTAATCTGTTTGGAGATCTTTAAGACTATGAAAGGGATCAACAGGGTAGACATAGAGAAAATGTTTCTCTTTGTGAAAGGCCAGAATTTGTGGCCATAAAGATATTAACTAAAAAATCAAATGATTGAGAGGAAACCTCTTTACCCAGAGAGCATTGAGAATGTGGAACTTGTTACCACAGGAGTAACAGGAGGTGGTTAGTGCAGCTGTGCCTGAGGAGAGGCTAAATAAGCAGACCAGAGAGAAAGGGCAGAAGGATGGATGGGGTGTTATAGAACATAGAACATTACAGCGCAGTACAGGCCCTTCGGCCCTCGATGTTGCTCCGACCTGTGAAACCCCTCTAAAGCCCATCTACACTATTCCCTTATCGTCCATATGCCTATCCAAAGACCATTTAAATGCCCTTAATTTTGTCGAGTCCACTACTGTTGCAGGCAGGGCATTCCACACCCTTACTACTCTCTGAGTAAAGAACCTACCTCTGACATCTGTCCTATATCTATCGCCCCTCAATTTAAAGCTATGACCCCTCGTGCTGGACATCACCATCCAAGGAAAAAGGCTCTCACTGTCCACCCTATCTAATCCTCGGATCATCGTGTATGCCTCAATTAAGTCACCTCTTCACCTTCTCTCTAACGAAAACAGCCTCAAGTCCCTCAGCCTTTCTTCATAAGATCTCCCCTCCATACCAGGCAACATTCTGGTAAATCTCCTCTGCACCCTTTCCAATGCTTCCACATCCTTCCTATAATGTGGCGACCAGAACTGCACGCAATACTCCAAATGCGGCCGCACCAGAGTTTTGTACAGCTGCAAAACTGTAACTGTGTTGCAAGTTCAATGTTTATCATTGGCAAACAAAGAAAACAAAGAACAAAGGAAAGTACAGCATGGGAACAGGCCCTTCGGCCCTTCAAGCCCGTGCCGATCATGATTCCCTAACTAAACCTCAAATCACAGAATCTTAGAGCAGGAGGGGGATTTGGCCATCATTCCTGTCATCGATCTTTGAAACAGCTTTTTAATTGGCCTTCCCTTATCCCCAAACCCTGAAAATTCACCTTCTCCAAACACATGTCCAATTTGCTTTGAAATGTTGCTACACAATCTGATTCCACCATCCAGACTGTAACAACCCTCTGTGCCAAATATCCTCTCCTCATTTACCCTTTTACTAATCTCTCGCCTCTGCTTATTCACCCACTCGATTTGTCAAATACCCGTCATCATTTTGAAGAGCTTATTAAATCTCCCCTTAACCTTCTCCACTCTGAGGAAAACAACTTGTGGATCTTCTTCATCGCCTCAGATAACTGATGTGCCTAATTCCAGTAAAACATCCTTTGTACCTTCTCCAACCATCTGACACCCTTCCTAAAATGTAACATTCAGAATCGAACAGAATACTCCAATAGGGGCTGAACCACTGATTTGTAGTTTTGTTTACGATAGGCCCGTTTCGCCGGCAGCGCACTCACGCCCGTGAATTTCCCAACGGTGTGGGGGTTCCCAGAATGGGAAACCCTATTGGACGGAGAATCCCGCTGTCGGGAAGGAGAATCTCACTGTCGGGAAGGAGAATCTCACTGTCGGGAAGGAGAATCCCGCTGTCGGGAAGGAGAATCCCGCTGTCGGGAAGGAGAATCCCGCTGTCGGGAAGGAGAATCCGGCTGTCGGGAAGGAGAATCCCGCTGTCGGGAAGGAGTATCCCGCTATCGGGAAGGAGAATCCCGCTGTCGGGAAGGAGAATCCCGCTGTGGGGAAGGAGAATCCCGCTATCGGGAAGGAGAATCTCGCTGTCGGGAAGGAGAATCCCGCTGTCGGGAAGGAGAATCCGGCTGTCGGGAAGGAGAATCCCGCTGTCGGGAAGGAGAATCCCGCTGTCGGGAAGGAGAATCTCGCTGTCGGGAAGGAGAATCTCGCTGTCGGGAAGGAGTATCCGGCTGTCGGGAAGGAGAATCCCGCTGTCGGGAAGGAGAATCCCGCTGTCGGGAAGGAGAATCCGGCTGTCGGGAAGGAGAATCGCGCTGTCGGGAAGGAGAATCGCGCTGTCGGGAAGGAGAATCCGGCTGTCGGGAAGGAGAATCCCGCTGTCGGGAAGGAGAATCCCGCTGTCGGGAAGGAGAATCCCGCTGTCGGGAAGGAGAATCTCGCTGTCGGGAAGGAGAATCTCGCTGTCGGGAAGGAGAATCCCGCTGTCGGGAAGGAGAATCCCGCTGTCGGGAAGGAGAATCTCGCTGTGGGGAAGGAGAATCCCTCTGTCGGGAAGGAGAATCCCGCTGTCGGGAAGGAGAATCCCTCTGTCGGGAAGGAGAATCTCGCTGTCGGCAAGGAGAATCCCTCTGTCGGGAAGGAGAATCCCGCTGTCGGGAAGGAGAATCCGGCTGTCGGGAAGGAGAATCCCGCTGTCGGGAAGGAGAATCCCGCTGTCGGGAAGGAGAATCCCGCTGTCGGGAAGGAGAATCTTGCTGTCGGGAAGGAGAATCCCGCTGTCGGGAAGGAGAATCCCGCTGTCGGGAAGGAGAATCTCGCTGTGGGGAAGGAGAATCCCTCTGTCGGGAAGGAGAATCCCGCTGTCGGGAAGGAGAATCCCTCTGTCGGGAAGGAGAATCTCGCTGTCGGGAAGGAGAATCCCTCTGTCGGGAAGGAGAATCCCGCTGTCGGGAAGGAGAATCCCTCTGTGGGGAAGGAGAATCTCGCTGTCGGGAAGGAGAATCTCGCTGTCGGGAAGGAGAATCTCGCTGTCGGGAAGGAGAATCCCGCTGTCGGGAAGGAGAATCCCGCTGTCGGGAAGGAGAATCTCGCTGTGGGGAAGGAGAATCCCTCTGTCGGGAAGGAGAATCCCGCTGTCGGGAAGGAGAATCCCTCTGTCGGGAAGGAGAATCTCGCTGTCGGGAAGGAGAATCCCTCTGTCGGGAAGGAGAATCCCGCTGTCGGGAAGGAGAATCCCTCTGTTGGGAAGGAGAATCCCGCTGTCGGGAAGGAGAATCTCGCTGTCGGGAAGGAGAATCTCGCTGTCGGGAAGGAGAATCCCGCTGTCGGGAAGGAGAATCCGGCTGTCGGGAAGGAGAATCCCGCTGTCGGGAATGAGAATCCCACTGTCGGGAAGGAGAATCCGGCTGTCGGGAAGGAGTATCCCGCTGTCGGGAAGGAGATTCCCGCTGTCGGGAAGGAGAATCTCGCTGTCGGGAAGGAGAATCTCGCTGTCGGGAAGGAGAATCTCGCTGTCGGGAAGGAGAATCTCGCTGTCGGGAAGGAGAATCTCGCTGTCGGGAAGGAGAATCCGGCTGTCGGGAAGGAGAATCCCACTGTCGGGAAGGAGAATCCGGCTGTCGGGAAGGAGTATCCCGCTGTCGGGAAGGAGAATCTCGCTGTCGGGAAGGAGAATCTCGCTGTCGGGAAGGAGAATCCGGCTGTCGGGAAGGAGAATCTCGCTGCATCAGAAAGTGTGTGCGACGAGAGGCATCCAATGACTCTTCATCGAGGCACATGTCCAACATCCTTCGCTGCTTCTTCTGCCACCTTCAAAGGTAAATATCTTCATATAAATTACATAGAATCCAGATCTGTGAATATAAATTACATAGAATCTGGACCAGTGAATATAAATGACATAGGATCCAGACCTGTCAATGTTCAACCAACAGGACCCTTCCTTTGAAAGGCAGTTTTGTGTTTTTCCCAGCGTACACACCGCCACACGTTCAGCATTAATCAGAGGAATTGCTCATCTTGTCTGCCAGCCACCTGCCATACTTGGAAATCTTGGTGTAAACTCCGTAGACACGTTTACTGCCACATTTCTCAGGCCCACCCCAAGACACCAGCCCTTGAGCCACCCAGCTCTGAGTGCCTGGATCATACGTAATGAAGGCCCCACCACTGTCTCCTAAACATGTGTCCTTCCCCCCTTCATAAAAGCCGGCGCAGAACATGTTATCTGTCACGTTGTAGCTGTCAGAGCGGGACTCGTAACTGCTCTTACATTCAGCCTGGAGCGTGACTGGAAGTTTCACGTACTGTAAGATGTTTGACAGTGTTGCGTGGTCGCTGCCTGTAGCATCGTCCATGGTCAGGTTTGGGTTAGTGATACCCCACCCAGCTACCAACCCCAGAGTATTTGGCTGTGGTTCCTCCACCTCCTGGTGAAGGCTGGGAAGACACAAAGGCATCACAAAGACATTCATGGTGACCGCGTCCTTCATCTTCACCAAAGCAATGTCGTTATTGTAAGTTCTAGGGTCAAATGCTTTGTGAAGAATGATTTTCTCGACAGTTCTCTTCACTGCAGCTTCTTTCTGTCGAACGTCATGGAGTCCCAGATAGATAGTGACATATTCACTGGGAACCAAAGTCATGGTGTCGCGTCGCTGTGAGCGTAGCACGTGTGCTGCCGTCAGTACCCAGGTTCTCGAGAGCAAAGCTCCGCTCCCAAACCACTTGTCCTTTGGCACTCTGCTCACGTCCTCCACCACCATCAATAACTGCCAGGGGAAGAAGCCAGGGACCGCAGTCCGCCCTCCAATAATCCGCTTGTTGTGCGGCGGCAGAGTACGGCTTGGCCTTCCACACACTATCATTAATAAATAAAAACACAACAGTTAAACATCAGTGCACAACGATATCATTTCTGTACAATCGTCAGGTGCAGATCTCAAAGCGATCAATAATTCCTGTCAGGATTTCTCTCATTCAGCTTTTCAAAATAGAAAATAATAAAGGATTGCAACATTCTTTCATTTTTCTTCAATGAATTTAGATCACAGAGGGATGTCCTTGTCAGTTAGATGATACGGGTGGACTAAGGGAGGTCGGGTCACTTTGCTTGTCAGAAATAATAAAATGACCAGCAAGAAAGGAAATAAAGAATCATCCGGAACAACGCGTGTGGATGCAGAGAAAGATCTAGAACGACTATCTGATTATCTCACAGCACCAATGGAGGGAGACAGATTTGGGCAAATACTTGGAACAATTAAAGAACAGGAACTGAAAAGAATGATTGAGAAATTATAGTGAAAACAATAAACAATGTTGAAGATTGGTAAAAATGAGATCCTTAACTTAAATTTAACGGTTTGTAAAAAGGACAAATATTGTCAAACTCTGAGACAAGAGAGCTCAAGAACTCAACAAAAAATAAATAAACTGGCCCAGAATAAATGAAAACAATAGGGGAGGGGGGGGGGGAGGGTGAGGGGGGGAGGGGAAGGAGGGTGAGGAGGGTGAGGAGGGTGGGGAGGGTGAGGGGAGGGTGAGGGGGGGGGGAGGAGGGTGAGGAGGGTGGGGAGGCTGAGGGAAGGGTAAGGGGGGGTTGAGGGGGGAGGGTCAGGTGGGTGGGGAGGGTGAGGGGGGAGGGTGAGGAGGGGGAGATGGGGAGGGTGAGGGGGGAGGAGGGTCAGGAGGGTGGGGAGGGTGAGGGGGAAAGGGTGAGGCTGAGGAGGGTGGGGAGGGTGAGGGGGAGGGGGAGGCTGAGGAGGGGGAGGGTGAGAGGGGGGAGGGGAAGGAGGGTGAGGAGGGTGGGGAGGCTGAGGGGAGGGTGAGTTGAGGGGGGAGGGTCAGGTGGGTGGGGAGGGTGAGGCTGAGGAGGGGGAGGGTGAGAGGGGGGAGGGTGAGGAGGGGGAGATGGGGAGGGTGAGGGGGGAGGAGGGTCAGGTGGGTGGGGAGGGTGAGGGGGAAAGGGTGAGGCTGAGGAGGGTGGGGAGGGTGAGGGGGAGGGGGAGGCTGAGGAGGGGGAGGGTGAGAGGGGGAGGGTGAGGAGGTGGGAGGGGAGGGTGAGGGGGAGGATGAGGAGGGGGAGGGAAAGAGGGAGAAATGGGATGGGTAAGGAGGAGAATAATGAGGGAGAGAAGGGAAAGGGGGAGGGGGAGTGGTTGATAGGGGGTGGAAGAGATTGGGGGGGAGAGGGAGCTGAGGGGAGGGGGAGATGGAGGGAGGGGGAGATGGAGGGAGGGGGAGATGGAGGGAGGGGGAGATGGAGGGAGCGGGAGATGGAGGGTGGGGGAGACGGGGAGTAATGGAGGGGGAGGACGGAGAGATGACAAGGGGGAGGTGGGACGGGGGAGGAGGGGGGTTGGGAGGGACATATATGGGGTTGAAGAGGAGATGGGGCAACGGGATGTGGGGTGAGGAATGTGCAGTGGGGAAGTAGTTTTCTGGGGAGAGTTAGCTGGATCTCTCTAGGGAGAGTTAGCTGGATCTCTCTGGGAGAGTTAGCCGGTTCTCTCTGGGGAGAGTTAGCTGGATCTCTCTGGGAGAGTCGGCTGGATCTCTCTGGGTGAGTCAGCTGGATCTCTCTAGGAGAGTTAGCTGCATCTCTCTGGACAAAGAACAAAGAAAAGTACAGCACAGGAACAGGCCCTTCGGCCCTCCAAACCTGCGGCGAACATGCTGCCCGACTAAACTAAAAGCTTCTTCACTTCCTGGGATTAAGGGTTATGGTGTTCGAGCCGGAAAGTGGAGCTGAGTCCACAAAAGATCAGCCATGATCTCATTGAGTGGCGGAGCAGGCTCGAGGGGCCAGATGGCCTACTCCTGCTCCTAGTTCTTATGTTCTTATATTCCCATCCTATTCATGTATTTGCCAAGATGCCCCTTAAATGTCACTATCGTCCCTGCTTCCACCACCTCCTCCGGCAGCGAGTTCCAGGCACCCACTACCCTCTGTGTAAAAAGAGTTGCCTCATACATCTCCTCTAAACCTTACCCCTCTTACCGTAAACCTATGCCCCCTAGTAATTGGCCCCTCTACCCTGGGGAAAAGCCTCTAACTATCCACTCTGTCTATGCCCATTATAATTTTGTAGACCTCTATCAGGTCGCCCCTCAACCTCCATCGTTCCAGTGAGAACAAACTGAGATTATTCAACGTCTCCTCATAGCTAATGCCCTCCATACCAGGCAACATCCTGGTAAATCTCTTCTGCACCCTCTCTAAAGCCTCCACATCCTTCTGGTAGTGTGGCGACCAGAATTGAACACTATACTCCAAGTGTGGCCTAACTAAGGTTCTATACAGCTGCAACATGACTTGCCAATTCTTATACTCAATGCCCCGGCCAATGAAGGCAAGCATGCCATATGCCTTCTTTACTATCATCTCCACCTGCGTTGCCCCTTTCAGTGACGTGTGGACCTGTACACCTAGATCTCTCTAACTGTTGTCATGTGAAAGTACCTTGAAGAAATGAGTGTTTAAGAAATGTACCTTTAAGAAATGGGTGTTTATCAGTGATGTCAGAGTGTCGGTGGAGCTGGGCTATCTGCCAGCTTTTTACTTTTGTTTTAGGCTGTTTGCTGCAGGGTGTGTTTTAGTTTCGTTTTCAGAGCTGGATAGCTGCAGTCACAGCCAAAAGGTGTGTGAGTCTCTCTCTCTCTGTGATTTAAAGATTGTAAATTGATCCTTTGGTGATTTAAAACTAATAACTGCTCTCAGTAGTGACTTTAACCTGATGTGCTTCTGTTTAAAGGGTTTTTTTTTTAAGTCTTATGGATGTTAAAAGGACAGCTTAAGGATTACTTAGCGTTGTATTCTTGGGGGTTGTATTTGAATTGATGGTTGCTAAGATGTTCACTGTATGTTTTAAAAAGGTTAACTTGAGTTCATAGAATACACATTGTTTTGCTTTAAAAAATACTTTTCCATTTCTGCTGTACCACACCTGTAGAGTGGGCCATGTGCTCCCCATACCACAACTTATTAAAATTTGTGGTTCAGGTGAACTCCATGATACACTTTGGGGTTCTCTAAACCCCGGCCCATAACACTGTCAATACTCTTGAGGGTTCTACCATTCACTGTATATTCCCTACCTGCATTAGACCTTCCAAAATGCATTACCTCACATTTGTCCGGATTAAACTCCATCTGCCATCTCTCCGCCCAAGGGCAGCACGGTGGCCTAGTGGTTAGCACAACCGCCTCACGGCGTTGAGGTCCCAGGTTCGATCCCGGCTCTGGGTCACTGTCCGTGTGGAGTTTGCACATTCTCCCCGTGTCTGCGTGGGTTTCGCCCCCACAACCCAAAGATGTGCAGGGTCGGTGGATTGGCCATGCTAAATTGCCCCTTAATTGGAAAAAATAATTGGGTAATCTAAATTTATTAAAAAAAAATCTCTCCGCCCAAGTCTCCAAATGATCTAAACTGTGCTGTATCATCTGACAGTCCTCATCGCTATCAGCAATTCCACCAACCTTTGTGTCGTCTGCAAACTTACTAATCAGACCAGTTACATTTTCCTCCAAATCATTTATATATACTATGAACAGCAAAGGTCCCAGCACTGATCCCTGCGGAACACCACTAGTCACAGCCCTCCAATCAGAAAAACTCTTGCTAATTTGAAGGAATAACAGGAAGACAGAGTATTGGGCTAATGGTAAGGTTTTTGGTAGTGTGGATGAGCAGAGAGATCTCGGTGTCCATGTACATAGATCCCAGAAAGTTGCCACCCAGGTTGAGAGGGTTGTTAAGAAGGCGTACGGTGTGTTAGCTTTTATTGGTAGAGGGATTGAGTTTCGGAGCCATGAGGTCATGTTACAGCTGTACAAAACTCTGGTGCGGCCACATTTGGAGTATTGCGTTCAATTCTGGTCGCCGCATTATAGGAAGGATGTGGAAGCATTGGAAAGGGTGCAGAGGAGATTTACCAGGATGTTGCCTGGTATGGAGGGAAGATCTTATGAGGGAAGGCTGAGCGACTTGAGGCTGTTTTCGTTAGAAAGAAGAAGGTTAAGAGGTGACTTAATTGAGGCATACAAGATGATCAGAGGATTAAATAGGGTGGACAGTGAAAGCCTTTTCCTCGGATGGTGATGTCTAGCATGAGGGGACATAGCTTTGAATTGAGGGAAGATAGATATAGGACAGATGTCAGAGGTAGGTTCTTTACTCAGAGAGTAGTAAGGGTGTGGAATGCCCTGCCTGCAACAGTAGTGGACTCGCCAACACTAAATGCATTCAAATGGTCATTGTGTAGATGGGCTTTAGAGTGGTTTCACAGGTCAGCTCAACATTGAGGGCCGAAGGGCCTGTACTGCGCTGTAATGTTCTATGCTCTATGATTTTCCTTTCACTGTACTGTCAGAATCAAAACTAAAATCAAACTCACACCTGGTTATGGCTGGTGTAAACTAAGCTTTGTTGATTGTCATGTTGGACATATCCTTCAAAGTGCTGAAGGGCAAGTTGCAAGACTAAGGCTTCCTATTCAAAGGTGGAACACTTTCTTTGGCACAGGCGGAGTTTTTCTGAAAAATACCACACCGGCCTCTCTATTCCTGCATCGTCGTCTTGTAGCAGCACTGCCCCTACCCCCAGGTCTCTGGCATCTGTGGCCATTTTAAATGGCCTGAAGTCCAGGCTGTCCATCAATCTGTCAAACCCTACAGTGTTTTCACTTGTTTCTGCAACATGCCCAACATGCACTGCATTTCAGTCTCGAACTGAACCAGTCTCTGTAGTTTTAGTCAGACGCATGTGGCGTTATTGGTTCAGAGTTTCTAATGTCCAAATCATGATTAGTTGATTAGTACCCCTGGTGTTTCCCTAAAACTCTTTTCTTTCAGTACCCTTATATATCTGTCTCTTTCTATCTCTCATGTAATGCTGTCAGTCTATTCTGATTGTCCAATGAACGTGTAATTTAAAAGGGTAAGTGATGGTAGGAGAACTCAAAGCCTTGATTTGCTCCTCTTGCTCCTTGTGGGAAGCTGGGAACATTCCCAGTGCTCGGGGCAATGTGCACAGGAAGTGTTTCCAGCTGCAGCTCCTGGAAGCCCGGGTTTCAGAGCTGGAGCAGCGGCTGGGGACACTGTGGAACATCTGCCAGTTGGAGAGCATCGTGGATAGCATGTATAGAGAGGTGGTCACACCGCAGTCTCAGACTCCACAGGCAGGAAGGGAATGGGCGACCACCAGGCAGAGAAAGAGTGTGAGGCAGGCAGTGCAGGATTCTCCTGTGGCCATTCCCCTGCAGAACAGATATACCGTTATGGATACTGTTGAGGGGAATGGCTTCTCAGGGGAAAACAGCAACAGCCAAATTCATTACACCACAGTTGGTTCTGCTGCAGAGGGGAGGAGTAAAAAGTGTGGGACGGCAATAGTTATGGGGGATTTGATTATAAGGAGAATAGACAGGTGTTTCTATGGCTGCAAATGAGACTCCAGGATGGTGTGTTGCCTACCTGGTTCTATGGTCAAGGATGTCTCAGAGCGGGTGCAGGACATTCTGGAGGGGGAGGTGAACAGCCAGTGGTCATGGTAACATTGGTACCAATGCATAGGTTAAAAAAGTGATGAGATCCTGAAAGCAGAATATCGGGAGTTAGGAAGAAAGTTGAGAAGTCGGACCTCACAAGGTAGTGATTGCTACCGGTGCCACGTGCTAGTCAGAGTAGAAATAATAGGATATATCGGATGAATACGTGGCTGAAGAGATGGTGTCAGGGGGAGGGTTTCAGATTCCTGGGGCATTGGGACCGGTTCTGGGGGAGGTGGGACCTGTACAAACTGGACAGGTTACACCTGGGCAGGACTGGGACTGATGTCCCAGGGGGAGTATTTGCTAGAGTGGTTGGGGAGGGTTTAAACTAATGTGGCAGGACGATGGGAACCGATGTAAGGAGTTAAAGGAGGCGGAATCAATGACAAAACAAAAGATAGAAAGAGGAATAAGAAAAGTGATATGCAGAGAAACCAAGGGCCAGATTCAAACAGGGACACAGTGAAAATATTGGGAGCGGGACTAGCCATGTTAAAAAGAAGAGTTTCAAGGCTCTGTGCCTTAACATGTGGAGCATTTGCAATAAAGCGGATGAACTAATCGCGCAAATAGACGTAAACGGGTATGATATAATCGGGATTGCAGAGACATAACTACAGGGTGACCAGGGATGGAAACTGAATGTCCCAGGGGTATTCCGTATTTAGGAAGGACAGACAGAAAGGAAAATGTGTTGGTGTGGCACTGCTGGTTACAGAGGAAATTAACACAATAGTGAGAAAGGATATTAGCTCTGACAATGCGGAATCTGTATGGGTCGAGTTGAGAAACACCGAGGGGCAAAATGCGTTAGTGAGCATCGTATATAGACCCCCAAACTGCAGTGGTGAGGTTTGGAATGGCATTAAACAGGAAACTAGAGACACATGCAATAAAGGAACATCTGTAATTATGGGTGATTTTAATCTGGATATTGATTGGGTAAATCAAATTACAATGCCGTAGAGGAAGAATTCTTGGAGTGTATACAGGATGGTTATCTGGACTAATACATTGAGAAACCAACTAGTGAACTTTCTCTGGTGAGAAAGTAAATGAATGGAAATAAAAATGTGGTGAAGGTGGAGGAGAGAGTTCACAGTCTGAAGTTGTTGAACTCAATATTAAGTCTGGAAGGCTGTAACGTGCCCAATCAGAAGATGCGCTACCTAACCAGAAAAAAGTGTTTCGCCCCTCGGATGGTGAGCAGGGAGGATCACCCGTCTGTGATTGCACGGGAAGACGGTATCCCGGAGGTAACGGTCCCTACGAAATGCTGACAGCACGAGTGAGGGGAAGATGAAATCATCCTGGAGTTTGTGGAACTGGCGGAGGATGATTCTTTGAATGTAGAGGCTGGTCGGGTGAAAAGTGAGGACAAGAGGGACCCTCTCCTGGTTCTGGGGAGGGTGATGAGGGGGTGGGGGCAGAGATGCAGGAGATGGATCAGACACAGCTCAGAGCCCTCTCGGCCACAGTTAGTGGGAAACCACGATTAAGGAAGATTGAAGACATGTCAGTAGCACCGTTTTGGAAAGTGGCATCGGAACAGATGCGATGGAGGCGAAGGACCTGGGAGAATGGGATGGAGTTCGTACCGGGTGTGGGTTGTGAAGAGCTGAGTCAGGGTAGCTGTGGGAGTCAGTGGGCTTGTAATAGATATTATTGGACAGTCTATTCGCAGAAATGGGGATAGAGATCAAGGAAGGGAAGGAAAGTGTTGGAGATGGACCATAGAACCCCTAAGGTGCAGAACGAGGCCATTCAGGCCATTGAATCAGCACCAACGCTAACCCTACCTAGGCCCCCAACCTACTCCATAACCCAATAACTCCATCTATTCATTTGGACACTAAGGGCAATTTAACACGGCCATCTAACCCGCACATCTTTGGACTGTGGGAGGAAACCGGAGCACCCGGAGGAAACCCATACACACTCGGGGAGAAAGTGCAAATTCCGCACTGACAGTAGGGTGAGCAGACTCAATGGGCCAAATAGCCTCGTTCTGGACTATAGGGAGTCTATCTCCATCTGCAACATGGAATTGAACCCGGGACCATGGAGCTGTGGGGCAGCAATGTTAACCACTGCGCTACCCATGTGAAGGTGATAGATGGGTGGAGATTGGAAGCAAAATTAATCCATTTTTCCAGGTCCAGACGAAAACATGAAGTGGCACCGAGTCAGTCGTCGATGTACCGATAAGAGTTGTGGGATGGGGCCGGAGTAGGACTGGAACAAGGAATGTTCCACAGACTCCATAAAGAGACAGGAAAACTGGGATCCTCGTGGATAACCAGAGCGACACCTTTGGCTTGGAGGAAGTGAGACAGGTTAAAGGAGAAGTTGTTGAGAGAGAGAACAGGATCAATCAGACGGAGGAGAGAGTTGGTGATGGGCATTGTTCAGGCCCCTGTTCGAGGAAGGAATGGAGAGACCTCAGACCATCCTGGTGGGGAATGGATACACCTCAGACCATCCTGCTGGGGAATGGAGAGACCTCAGACCATCCTGCTGGGGAATGGGGATATAGAGGGATTGGACAGCCTGGTGGGGAATGGGGATATAGAGGGATTGGACATCCTGGTGGGGAATGGGGATATAGAGGGATTGGACATCCTGGTGGGGAATGGAGGTATAGAGGGATTGGACATCCTGGTGGGGAATGGGGTATAGAGGGATTGGACATCCTGGTGGGGAATGGGGGTATAGAGGGATTGGACATCCTGGTGGGGAATGGAGGTATAGAGGGATTGGACATCCCGGTGGGGAATGGGGATATAGAGGGATTGGACATCCTGGTGGGGAATGGGGATATAGAGGGATTGGACATCCTGGTGGGGAATGGAGGGAGAGAGGGATTGGACATCCTGGTGGGGAATGGGGATATAGAGGGATTGGACAGCCTGGTGGGGAATGGGGATATAGAGGGATTGGACAGCCCAGTGGGGAATGGAGGTATAGAGGGATTGGACAGCCTGGTGGGGAATGGGGGTATAGAGGGATTGGACATCCTGGTGGGGAATGGGGATATAGAGGGATTGGACATCCTGGTGGGGAATGGAGGTATAGAGGGATTGGACACCCTGGTGGGGAATGGAGGGAGAGGGATTGGACATCCTGGTGGGGAATGGAGGGAGGAGGGATTGGACATCCTGGTGGGGAATGGAGGTATAGAGGGATTGGACATCCTGGTGGGGAATGGAGGGAGAGGGATTGGACATCCTGGTGGGGAATGGGGGTATAGAGGGATTGGACATCCTGGTGGGGAATGGAGGTATAGAGGGATTGGATATCCTGGTGGGGAATGGAGGGAGAGAGGGATTGGACATCCTGGTGGGGAATGGAGGGAGAGAGGGATTGGACATCCTGGTGGGGAATGGAGGGAGAGAGGGATTGGACATCCTGGTGGGGAATGGAGGTATAGAGAGACTGGACATCCTGGTGGGGAATGGAGGGAGAGAGGGATTGGACATCCTGGTGGGGAATGGAGGGAGAGGGATTGGACATCCTGGTGGGGAATGGGGGTATAGAGGGATTGGACATCCCGGTGGGGAATGGGGGTATAGAGGGATTGGACATCCTGGTGGGGAATGGAGGGAGAGAGGGATTGGACATCCTGGTGGGGAATGGAGGTCTAGAGGGATTGGACATCCTGGTGGGGAATGGAGGGAGAGAGGGATTGGACATCCTGGTGGGGAATGGAGGTATAGAGGGATTGGACATCCTGGTGGGGAATGGAGGTATAGAGGGATTGGACACCCTGGTGGAGAATGGAGGGACCTCAGACCATCCTGGTGGGGAATGGAGGTATAGAGGGATTGGACATCCTGTTGGGGAATGGAGGTATAGAGGGATTGGACACCCTGGTGGGGAATGGAGGTATAGAGGGATTGGACATCCTGTTGGGGAATAGAGGTATAGAGGGATTGGCCATCCTGGTGGGGAATGGGAGAGGGATTGGACATCCTGATGGGGAATGGAGGTATAGAGGGATTGGACATCCTGGTGGGGAATGGAGGGAGAGAGGGATTGGACATCCTGTTGGGGAATAGAGGGAGAGAGGGATTGGACATCCTGGTGGAGAATGGATGGAGAGAGGGATTGGACATCCTGTTGGGGAATAGAGGGAGAGAGGGACTGGACATTTATGAGAAAAAGGGAGTGGTTAGGGCCGGGGCACTGGAAGTTGTTGATAAGATGTGGGACATCGGAAGAATACTGAATGTTGGGAAAGGAATGGACAAGAGGAGGGAGGATGGAGTCAGATAGGAAGAAATGAGTTTGGTGGGGCAGGAACAGGCTGTCACGATGGGCCAATGGGACAGTCCTGTTTGTGGATTTTGGGGAGGAGGTAGGAGCGGCTGTCCAGGTTTGCCGGGGGATGGGGTTGGGGTTGGCGGGGGGGGGAAGAGAGTGTCCTGGGCGGGGGGGTGTCCGGGGCGGGAGGGGAGGGGACCATCCTGTTTGTGGATTTTGGGGAGGAGGTAGGAACGGCTGTCCAGGTTTGCCGGGGGATGGGGTTGGCGGGGGTTGGGGTTGGTGGTGTGGGGGGGGGGGGGGGGGGGGGGGGAGGGGGGGAAGAGAGTGTCCTGGGCGGGGGTGTCCGGGGCGGGAGGGGAGGGGACCATCCTGTTTGTGGATTTTGGGGAGGAGGGAGGAGCGGGGTGTCTACTTTTATTGTAATTTTTTGTTGTTGTTGGTTGGAGAGATTCTCTCCATTTAACCTGTAGCTATTGTACACACTCCAATCAGATCACCCTCATCGTCTGTTCCCAAAGCAAAAGCTGCAACCCATCTGATCTTTACCTGTAGCTGCAATCTCCAAAATCTAATATAAGAAAGACCATCAGACATAGGAGCAGAATTAGGCCACTCGGCCCATCGAGTCTGCTCCGCCATTCAATCATGGCTGATATTTTCTCATCCCCATTCTCCTGCCTTCTCCCCATAACCCCTGATCCCCTTATTAATCAAGAGCCTATCTATCTCTGTCTTAAAGACACTCAGTGATTTGGCCTCCACAGCCTTCTG
Organism: Scyliorhinus canicula; assembly: GCF_902713615.1. Classification (NCBI taxonomy): domain Eukaryota; kingdom Metazoa; phylum Chordata; class Chondrichthyes; order Carcharhiniformes; family Scyliorhinidae; genus Scyliorhinus; species Scyliorhinus canicula. Next base: position 161,862,001 of record NC_052158.1, read on the forward strand.
TGGCAAAGAGTTCCACAGATTCACCACCCTCCGGCTGAAGAAATTCCTCCTCATCTCAGTTTTAAAGGATTGTCCCTTTAGTCTGAGATTGTATCCTCTGCTTCTAGTTTTTACTACAAGTGGAAACATCCTCTCCCCGTTCATACTCCTCGCAGGGTCAGCACCGACCCACTGAAGCCCTCACTGCCACCCTATCCTCGTAACCCAATAACCCCTCCTAACCTTAGGCCCTCACTGCCACCCTATCCTCGTAACCCAATAACCCCTCCTAACCTTTTTGGACACTAAGGGCAATTTATCACGGCCAATCCACCTAACCCGCACATCTTTGGACTGTGGGAGGAAACCGG